>NW_007377630.1:194689-203166 GCF_000475195.1 Diaphorina citri | reverse complement strand
TCTGACGAGCATTTTGAAATGTTCATCACGTGGGTATGTTGGTATCAGAATCATATTGTTTAATTTTGTAAAGTTGTTTAAAATAATCATAACTTTGCCATCTAGAACGGTTTTTACTACGAGTTTCAGTTCCTACAATAAAGTGCTCTTCTTTCAATACCGTTGAAAGAACAAATAATAACACGAGACAAAATAACTTAGCTGTTGTAATGAAAATAAATACTTCTACTATTAAAAAACATTATATTCATATATCGTCCATATTAATAAACATTCTCCCAATCACATTGACAACCATACCACCAATATTAGTTAAGAAGCTTCTCAAAATACTGTATAAAGAATTTGTTGAGCACTAATAAGAAAAAAAAGAGAGGGAGAAAGAGATCAAAAGGAGAAGAGGAGGCAAAAAAGAAAGGCAGTGATAATGCGAATAAATTGATAAAGGGTTAGTGAGAAGAAGAAAGGGGAAATAGAGAAGAAGGAGATACAATAAGAGAGTGATAAACTGATAAAGAATGGAAAGAAGGAGAGAGAGGAGAAGAAGATTTAAAAGAGGGGAGAGTTTCAGGGGTAAAAGGAGAGAAAGGGGGGACATTGATAAAGGGTTAAAAGGAAGGGGAAAGAGAGAAGAAGGAGATACAATAAAAGAGTAAGAGTGATAATAAAAGAGTGATAAAGAATAGAAAGAGAGAGGGAGAGGAGAAGAAGATTTAAAAGAGGAGAGAATTCAAGGGGTGAAAAAGGGGGGAGAGAGAGAGAGAGAGAGAGGGAAGGGGAGTTGGGTGGCAGAGCGTTGAAATTTGGAGAGGGGGGGGAGAAAAAACAAAAACAAACCCTCGCATTTTCCCGGGTTCAGCAAGTTTTTTGTTGATTTTTTTGGCAACAAGTGAATTGAATTATTGTCCCTCTTCCAACCTAGTGTCCTGGAGTGAGGAATTTTTTTTGTTCGTTTGATTTATTTGTCTATTTGTTTGTTTGTTAGTTTGTTCAATGTTCTTCGGTTTATGTGCTTGATTATTTATTTGTTGGCTTGATGGATTGTTTGTCTATTTTGTGTGCTTGTTTTTTTGTTTATTTATCTAAGATTCATTTATTTATGTATTAAATTTCTCATTCATATATTTTCCGAATATCCGCCCCAAAATACCTACCAAATACAATGGGATTTGATTTCCCGTAAATAAATGCATAAAAAATTAAACAAGCAGGGTCCGTCCCTCCGGGAATTTTTTAGTCCGTAGTGATTAGAGAAAATCAGTACCTATGTAGGTACCTACCTACCTAATTTGTTTAATATTCAGTTTACGAGTATTATTATTCTTGATTTGATTTTACTTTCATCTAATTAGGCTTGCCAAACGTCCCGAATCGCCCGGGACAGTCCCGAATTTCAGGGGGTGTCCCGGCGTCCGTTCAGTTTTTCATTTTGAGGCGTTTTGTCCCGAATTTCCGTTTTTGTCCCAGAAAAAAATTCGGGACGCGTTTTTTAACTTTAAATCTAGGTACCTCTATAAATCAGAATTTGTTCTTAACTTGTTTAAATTTGTCATGCTTTCATCTTAACTTTAAAATTAGGTACCTCTATAAATCAGAATTTGTTCTTAACTTGTTTAAATTTGTCATGCTTTCATCAGTTATCTCTTCCACTTTGCTAAACCTTTATAAACGAGAAAATGTTGTATTAAACCGCCTTAAACGAAAAAATGAGCTGGTCCCTTGGATTCTCGTTTATCCAGGTTCGAGTGTATTTTGTTTATCTAGCGATTTTGTTCGCGGATTTCGCGATTTTGTTCGCGGATTTCGCGATTTTGTTCGCGGATTTCGCGATTTTGTTCGCGGATTTCGCGATTTTGTTCGCGGATTTCGCGATTTTGTTCGCGGATTTGGCGATTATGTTCGCGGATTTGGCGATTTTGTTCGCGGATTTCGCGATTATGTTCGCGGATTTGGTGATTTTGTTCGCGGATTTCGCGATTATGTTCGCGGATATGGCGATTTTGTTCGCGGATTTGGCGATTTTGTTCGCGGATTTCGCGATTATGTTCGCGGATTTGGTAATTTTGTTCGCGGATTTGGCGATTATGTTCGCAGATTTCGCGATTATGTTCGCGGACTGGATATTTGGCAAGCCTACATATTGGTAATGCTTGTACGCACATAAACAGTATACCTCAATACATTGGCACTATTATAGCATTGGTATGTACATTCGATTATGTGTTGAATTTCCTAGCTACGGTTCCTTCCATGATGAAATTACTCTAGGATTTGGCGATTTTGTTCGCGGATTTGGCGATTATGTTCGCGGGTTTCGCGATTATGTTCGCGGGTTTCGCGATTATAAAGGAATTATATGAGATCTTCTTTCTATGTACGTAGGTAACTGCATAAAAGGGCAGATTTCTGACTATGGGGAATAAAAATAGAGACTTCCTTTATAGCTATAATGGTAGATTTTTGGTAGGGATTTTTAATTCTCGACATACCATAATTTTAAAATATTAAAATGTCTTTGATTTTACATTGGTGTATTATCGTAAAATTCTAGAGAATCACAATAAGTATACCAGACCAATTCATCCCCATTCTCTAGATATATCTATATGTATCTTGATATTTTGATTAAAAGAACTCAAAGAATTTGCAATGGTAATCCTTATTTCTTGATATTGATCATTTATATTTAATAAGTATTAAGCTAATAATAAAATTGTAGGTACTTATTATGTTCACTTCCATTTTAACTATTCCTTTCTCATTCTTCCAGCTTTCTACTATTTTTATCTTGGGTTTCTATTTTTGCTGTTAATTCATTAACCGTCAACTTTTTCTCAGACAAGACAAACTGTGACGTCACAACACTGAACGATCATCCGTTATGTTTAGTTTTCAAAACTGTCATCCCCGAACTTTTCTTCTCGCTGTTCTAGTTCTTCTGTTTCTCCTCCCACTAACCACCTCCTTCTTCTTCTCATCCTTCTTCTTTTCTTCTTCTTCTCCATCTCCTCCTCCTCCTTTTCTTTCTACTCCTCTTCCATCTCCTCCTGTTACTCCTTCTACTTTTCCTCATGTTTCTTCTTCTTCTTCTTCTTCTTCTTCTTCTTCTTCTTCTTCTTCTTCTTCTTCTTCTTCTCCTTCTTCTCCTTCTCCTTTCCCTTCTCCCTCTTCTGTTATACGAAGTTTAGGATTACCTAGGAGGCGGAAAACTTCTCGACGACTTTTTTCAAGTTTCAAAGAAAAAGGAAATGATGAAGAAGAAAAAGAAAAAGGGGAAGCAGAAGAAGATCAGAAGCATAACAATCCGAACAGAAGCAAAAGGAGGTGGACGATGAAGATGAATAGGAAGAAAGAAAAGGGGAAAGAAGAACAGGGGGATGAGAACAAGGAAGAAGAAGAAGGGCTTCCCCCAAAAAATGAGATGAAGGGGAAGAAGAAGAAGGAGGAGGAGAAGAAGAAGGAGGAAGAAAAGGAGGAGAAGAAAAAGGAGGCCAACAACATCGCGTAAAAAACGGGACTGTGAAACTTTCAACACAAGTTCTTTTGTTCAGATAGTTCAGAAGGAAAAGAGAGAGAGAGAGAGGGAGAGAGAGAGAAAGAGAGAGAGAGAGAGAGAGAAAGTATAATCGATATTTTGATGTACAAAATAATAATATGTAAAACTTTTGGGCCTTTTTGTAACATGACTTTTCAATTAAACAATACTTTAAATACTTTAAATTTCATAAACATGTACAAAAAATTACAAGTAAACTAAGAAAAATGATTTATATTTTTCTAAATTTAAGAAAAATTGCAAACCAAAATATGTTGAAAATGGTATATTATGCGTTTGTTCAAAGTATACTTGAATATGGAATTGTAGGGTGGGGTAATGCCTTTAATACAACTATATTACCATTGAAAAGAACTCAAAACATAATAATTAGAATAATTCTCAAAAAAGATCGATTGTATTCTACTAAATTATTATATACAGAATTTGATGTATTTAACATTGATGAATTATACATATATAGAGTATTATATTTTATGAACAAATATGAAATTTTGGCATCGGATCAAAATGAAGATACATATCTTGGGGGCAGCGACAACTGAACAACTATACGGAGATAGAAAACCGAATTGAAAAAAAAAAGAAGATGAAGAAGAAGAAAGAAAAAGAAGAAGAAGAAGACAAGGAAGAAGAAGCAGAAGAAGACGAGGAAGAAGAAGCAGAAGAAGACGAGGAAGAAGAAGCAGAAGACAATAATAATAAAACAAAGATATTCAACAGAGAATCGTCAACTGATACCTCCTAAGTAAGTAACATATTAATAAACATTCTCCCAATCGACTGCAACCTGGGAGGTTTATTAAATGAGAACCCCTGTTTGTGACACATCATATCAAAAACATTGACAGACGTAGTACTTTGCCAGTACCTATACCTACCTACTTATCTATCTGAAAAAAGTTAAAAAATATGAAAAACCAACGCTGGCCCAAATTACCTCCACCCTCCGACATAAAAATTATTTACTTTTCAAATTTCCTGTTCACAATTTTTGTCGCAAACAAACGTTTTGTCACTAATTTTCGGCGTCAGAAAAAATATTTTCTTGAAACTCGTTTACTCATTAAACAATGGAAAAACGCAAGATAACGACTGGAATATTTGTTCGGAATTTCTCGCTCACAGTTATACAGCAAGTACCTATAGGTACCTATATATCTACTATCTTGCTCGAGATAAGTAGGTATTATTGCGCGGTGTACCTACCTACTAGGTTTGGTAGTAAACACCTTCGTTGTATATCTACATAGGAACCTATGTACATAATATATGTATATTCGACCTAGGTATGTTTCTGGAGTTATAAATTAATCATTAGAGAGTAGATGTTTTCGCTCAGGTGTCTCAAAAGGTGTACCACTACTGTAAGACTGTAGAGGTTTATTTCGGGAGCTGTGCAAGATAAACCTCATCGGGTTCGATTCCGCTAAAAAGAAAAAAAAAATGCACTTGTATTTCAAAAAAAAAAAAACAATAATAATGGACCCTTGAGCAGATGGCAACCACTAGGTGAGGTTAACACCTTAGGTGTTCTCTACCACCTAACCCTAAGAGTTCCATTATTATGTGGTCAAATTCTCATATAAATAAGGATAAAATTCCATACCTCAGGTGGGATCAAACCCACGCCCTCCTGTTTGTCATTATGACTCATTATTGCTTACGTTATATTGGAGGTGTCCACTCTATCCATATCTTCTCTCTCTTCAGGGGTCAAATATTGCCCGATTAAATGTTCATACAAGAGAGGGTTTCTACTTTTCATTTCTGATTCACTAAAATAAGATCCCTCTTTGATTAGTTGATTCATTGCCTCAAACCTTCTGTTTCTCACCAGTTTCTGAAAACAAATGAGCAAATAAAAATTAATTAGAATAATGTCAAAAATGCCAGAAAATTTCATTTTCTCATGTAAAAACTTCAAATGAAATTTCAAGGAGTAAAAATACCAAATAGGTAGGTAGGTATTTGTTTACAAAGAAATCAATAAGGGCTGAATTAATGAACTGGAGTGAAAAGTACCTGATGTATTTTACTAACCTCATTCAGTTTGGAGTTCTGTTTTCTACATAGTTGTAAGTAGTGTGTCACAATATATTGATCCTCTTGAGGAGAGTCTTGGAAGAATTCTAGCTGTTCGTAGCTGAGATATTGTCCAAACCGAGATAGAAATAGACCAACTCCTTTGTTCAAAATGTTTTCAGCAATGGTTCTCTTCTCGGTAACTGTTAGTTCTGGGTCTCCGATTTGTTGACTTTTGAAATGAGCTTCTGTGTTTGTGGATATGTGATCCAAGATCTCATTCCTCAAGTCTGCCTGTGGCAAACACATGGCTAAGGATGGTTGAAAGACAGTTATTAGATCATTCAAAATTGTCACACTAAAATAGTCATCTACCAAGAGATAGGCTATGATTGACCTGTAACACTGGTTTTAGATGAAAACGATTCCCTACGTTCGTCTTTAACAAACGATATTGGCAAAAAAGTTATGCAGGAGCTTTTAAGCCTAAAAACAGCAGAAGGTGTAGATTTCCCTTAAATTTTCGTTACACTTCCCTACACTACCTTTCTTGACTGTGCTGAGAATTTCACCAAGAGATAGGCTATGATTGACCTGTAACACTGAACACTGGTTTTAGATGAAAACGATTCCCTACGTTCGTCTTTAATAAACGATATTGGCAAAGAAGTTATGTAGGAACTTTTAAGCCTAAAGTGAACAGCAGAAGGTGTAGATTTCCCTTAAATTTTCGTTACACTTCCCTACAGTCCCTACACTACCTTTCTTGACTGTGCAGTGTGCTGTGCTGAGAATTCTTCAACCAAATCGAATGCCCTGTTCTATGGCAATGCGTTCATCGTTTCAGCTATACCAATCTGTGAGTATTGGTTTTGAATTTCTCGAGATTTTGAGTGATGTGATGTGTGACAGCTTATCTTCTAGGTACTTATGCCCTACTTGAATTGTTTGAATGAAGAGCTGTGTCTACACATAGCTGCTAATCAACCTTGCCTCAAACAATACACTACCTTGACAACATAGATTCACCTTGTGGATTGATGTTTGTTCAACTATGTTTGGACACAGCTGAAGAAATGTTTTGTCAGAGTACATACACCTACTTATACACAGAGCTTCAACATTGGCTAAACTCACTTTGTTATCAATACTAATATTAATTTTTGCCTCAAACAATACACTACCTTGACAACATAGATTCACCTTGTGGATTGATGTTTGTTCAACTATGTTTGGACACAGCTGAAGAAATTTTTTGTCAGAGTACATACACCTACTTATACACAGAGCTTCAACATTGGCTAAACTCACTTTGTTATCAGTACTAATATTAATTTCGTTTTGTTTGTTTGCAGGGTTGTTCTGGAGAATCCACATGATTGACATTGTGTCCTCCATCCTAACCTTCATCATTGTCACCGCAGCCAGTACTTACCTCATAGCATTTGCCTACAAAAACACCAAGTTCATCCTGAAACACAAAATTGCTGTCAAAAGAGAAGAATCTGTTGCCCGAGAAATGGCCAAGAAGCTGTCAGATGACAAAAAGATGAGCAAGAAAGAAAAAGATGAAAGAATTCTGTGGAAGAAAAATGAAGTGGCTGACTTTGAAGCCACAACCTTTTCAATTTTCTACAACAATGCCCTGTTCTTGGCCATTGTTATTTTCCTGAGTTTCTACATCTTGAAATCTTTCACACCTACTTTCAATTACATTTTCTCACTGTGGATTTCAGCTGGATTTTTAGCTCTGCTCTCAACTGGTACTAAATAAACTGGTACATATACCTACTGAGAGAATGAATGCTCACTCACTTTTTAGGTCTTATACTCATAGATTTGATCCTGGAAATGACGAAATTTAGAGTTTCTATTTTCAAGATTCTACTTCTAAAATTTGATATTTGGTAGGTGTAGGTAACACGAACACTCAATTTTTATTGGGAAGAAGAAGAGCTAAAGGAAAAAAGAAAGGTAAAAGATTCCCAATAACAAGTTGACGAATGTCATTGTTACATAAGCTTACTTACTTCTATTATCCAGCAGTACTTTGTGTTAGTTGTCCACCATGGATTGTATGTCTCCTCCCAATGCACATAACCTGAGTGGTGTCAGTCCATTCTTAGCTATGGATAGAAGCCCCCCAGATAACTCAAGCTCAGAGCTTTACACTTCCTGTCAGGGGTGTTCTGGTAGTGCTAACTCTGCCTGTACGTGTACTATGAAGTCCCAGGACTTGTCTCTACTTCACCCTTCACCTCTGTCCAGCACAAGGTATGTTGATCCTCTGTAGATTTGACCCTGGAAATAACGAAATTTAGAGTTTCTATTTTCAAGATTCTACTTCTAAAATTTGATATTTGGTAGGTGTAGGTAACACAAACACTCAATATTTATTGGGAAGAAGAAGAGCTAAAGGAAAAGAGATAGGTAAAAGATTCCCAATAACAAGTTGACGAATGTCATTGTTACATAAGCTTACTTCTATTATCCAGCAGTACTTTGTGTTGTTTTACATTAACACAACCCTAATCTACTTCATTTCAGAAATTCATTCAAAAGGCCCAACTCAATGAATTTTCGGAAGCGGAAAAGAACTTCCCTTCAGCATTTTTCGTGATTTTGTGCAAATATCTCAAAAACCGTTGGTACTAGCGAAAAAAGTATTCTGATCGTTTTTGTTCAAAATTAAATTTCCTACAAAATGTTTACCCTACAAACTGAGTCGGATAAAAGTTACACCATTATATTTTTCGTGAAAAACCACCTAAGATAGACTATTTAAAGGTTCTAATAGCTGTACTAGAAAGTTCTCAATGCCTATTTTAAAAATCTGGTGTGAACATCACACGACTTTCTATTACATTTGCGAAATACGTATTTGAAAAAAAAAAAA
>NW_007377630.1:78999-194127 GCF_000475195.1 Diaphorina citri | reverse complement strand
AAAAAAAAAAAAACAATAATAATGGACCCTTGAGCAGATGGCAACCACTAGGTGAGGTTAACACCTTAGGTGTTCTCTACCACCTAACCCTAAGAGTTCCATTATTATGTGGTCAAATTCTCATATAAATAAGGATAAAATTCCATACCTCAGGTGGGATCAAACCCACGCCCTCCTGTTTGTCATTATGACTCATTATTGCTTACGTTATATTGGAGGTGTCCACTCTATCCATATCTTCTCTCTCTTCAGGGGTCAAATATTGCCCGATTAAATGTTCATACAAGAGAGGGTTTCTACTTTTCATTTCTGATTCACTAAAATAAGATCCCTCTTTGATTAGTTGATTCATTGCCTCAAACCTTCTGTTTCTCACCAGTTTCTGAAAACAAATGAGCAAATAAAAATTAATTAGAATAATGTCAAAAATGCCAGAAAATTTCATTTTCTCATGTAAAAACTTCAAATGAAATTTCAAGGAGTAAAAATACCAAATAGGTAGGTTTCTGATTCACTAAAATAAGATCCCTCTTTGATTAGTTGATTCATTGCCTCAAACCTTCTGTTTCTCACCAGTTTCTGAAAACAAATAAGCAAATAAAAATTAATTAGGAATAATGTCAAAAATGCCAGAAAATTTCATTTTCTCATGTGAAAACTTCAAATGAAATTTCAAGGAGTAAAAATACCAAATAGGTAGGTAGGTATTTGTTTACAAAGAAATCAATAAGGGCTGAATTAATGAACTGGAGTGAAAAGTACCTGATGTATTTTACTAACCTCATTCAGTTTGGAGTTCTGTTTTCTACATAGTTGTAAGTAGTGTGTCACAATATATTGATCCTCTTGAGGAGAGTCTTGGAAGAATTCTAGCTGTTCGTAGCTGAGATATTGTCCAAACCGAGATAGAAATAGACCAACTCCTTTGTTCAAAATGTTTTCAGCAATGGTTCTCTTCTCGGTAACTGTTAGTTCTGGGTCTCCGATTTGTTGACTTTTGAAATGAGCTTCTGTGTTTGTGGATATGTGATCCAAGATCTCATTCCTCAAGTCTGCCTGTGGCAAACACATGGCTAAGGATAGTTGAAAGACAGTTATTAGATCATTCAAAATTGTCACACTAAAATAGTCATCTACCAAGAGATAGGCTATGATTGACCTGTAACACTGAACACTGGTTTTAGATGAAAACGATTCCCTACGTTCGTCTTTAATAAACGATACTGGCAAAGAAGTTATGCAGGAGCTTTTAAGCCTAAACAGCAGAAGGTGTAGATTTCCCTTAAATTTTCGTTACACTTCCCTACAGCCCTACACTACCTAACTTACCTAACTACCTTTCTTGACTGTGCAGTGCTGAAAATTCTGAGAAAATTCAAATTTCAAATATTTCCCGCGGGACAAAATCTATTACCTCTGTGGATCTCATTTGATGTACCTCTGTGTTTGTTTGTTTTTTTTTTGAAATGTGTTTTTCGAAAGAAGTCGTTAGTCGTTACAAAAAAAAAAAGGTTCAAGTTGAAGTGAAGTGATAATTAAAAAAAAATCAAAAAAGTTCCTCTATAATCTGTCTCCCTGCATAATTTTCCTGCATAATTTTCCTATATGGTTCTTGTTTTTTAAAGATAGACACCTTGAATTCACCCACATTGCTGTCCCTGGTGGGTACAAAAAGGATGTGTTAAAACTCTTGCAATGCTCTCAAGAGTCCCGAGTCAACAACTTATGGTCAGAGACTAGTAGAAGATTACTTTTGCAGCTATGGATTCTTCAGGACTCTTCTCAGGAGCAGACAAGGAAAACATCTTGGAAATAACAAATAAAGCCAGTGAGAATTCACTGTGTGATGTGTCCAAGAGTTGTCTAAAGGTGAGAAACATCATTGTTGTATCATGTAGTTTTTGTTTAAAATTCAACGTGGGTCTTTAACTCAAAGTTAACATTAATGTTGATCTATGGAGAAGTGCAAATGTGCTTGAAAAAGTCCATTATGTGACCAGCAGTTGTGAGCATTGAGTTAAGACCTGGGGTTAAAGGGTATTCAACTTGTTGCTTTACCTTTCAGTCTATAATCTCATGTTAACATCCTGTTGTTTGACATTTGGATTTTTTCCCTAGTACTTGGGTAGTTATGCATTATAGTTATTTTTATTATTATTATTATTATTATTATTATTATTATTATTATTATTATTATTATTTTCTTTATTCAGTTTTTCTCATTTCCAGGGCCTCTCTCAAGAAAGCCGCCAAGTTGTACAGATGGTTGACGTCCCCAATACACAGCATATTCACAAGTGTCATGTGTGTGGATATCTTTGTTAGATGTTTCCGTCTTAGACTATCGTATCTTTTGCAAACTATCAGGAAGTGTTCAAGTGTTTCTTCCGTTATCAGGTCACAATTCCTGCACAAGTTTTCTGCCTTCCAGTAATGTGCCTTATTCAGAACATAAAAGTATATAAATCGACCAGCCATTCTAGCCTGTGCAACAAGTCTTAAACTTTCAATGTGGGCTCTGCATTTCAGGTAGTTTTCAACTTCGCTATCTTTCTTTATTTGTGAGTATTTTGTGCTGTACGTTGATAGGACACATCTCTCCTTGTCATTTTGTTGCAGGTTTTTATTCATGTTTTCAGCTATTTCCACAACTATTTTTTTCTTGCTTTCATAGTCAATATTTCCACTCCACAGTCTATCTGGATTTATCCCTGCATCATCTATACACTCACTCATCTGAGTCACTGACTTGGACTCGAACCATCAACCTCATCTTCCAAAGTCCACCGCTCTTACCACTACACCACTGAGGTCTGTAAGTACATTTGCAAGAAATAGCTCAAGTTTTTCCTATATTTCCAGGTTCTGGTGTGGATTGGTGGGCGTTAGGTGTTTGTATCTACGAATTCGTCACCGGAGTTTTGCCGTTCAGTGATGAAACACCACAGAAAGTGTTTGATAATATCCTGGCCAATCGTAAGTACCTACCCATAGTTTTTTCCCCCAAGGCTTTTTTAAAACTTTTTTTTTGTGAGAGTTGTTTTTTCCCATAGGTTTGATAGAGGGGACTGTAACAGCAGAGGTCTTATCGTTCCGAGAGCGAAGTGAGAAGGAGGACATGATAGGAGAAAAGATGTTACGAGAATAAACGTTATTTGTGTACAATAAAGTTCGCCCCAGGCGAGAATCGAACCCGCGACCTAGCGCTTGCTAGGCAGACGAGCTACCCTTCAAGCTAACTAGGCTGGCTATAAGTACACTTTTTTTGTGAGAGACAAGTATGAACTAGTTGTCCACCATGGATTGTATGTCTCCTCCCAATGCACATAACCTGAGTGGTGTCAGTCCATTCTTAGCTATGGATAGAAGCCCCCCGGATAACTCAAGCTCAGAGCTTTACACTTCTATACAGGGACTGTTTGCCCCTTCACTTAAGCTTCAGAGTGAGTTTTTTGTGGTCAAACGTACTGTCGCCGATGGCTCCTGTAAAAAGTAAAATTCAAGTATTAAACCCTTACCCAATGGTGTTTCAATAAGCGATTTACTATTTTATTTTCTTCTGCTTCCCCAGAGCTAGAATGGCCGGAAGATGAAGAGGCTTTGAATCCATCCACGGAGGAAACTATTCTGGCTCTTCTCAAATCTGACCCTACACAACGGCCATCCGGTCATCAAGTACGTAGATTACCCATGTTCAAAGATTACGACTGGGATAGTATTCTGGACCAGGAACCTCCCTTTGTACCCCAGCCTGATGATGTATTCGATACGTCCTATTTCCATGGTATGTGAATTTGTGTTTTTATTCTTATACCTACGAGAATCTAGCTTTTTTTTTCAATAATGGAATGCTATACACTGTCAAGAGGCAAAGCGTGGCAATACTTCAAGGCAAGACGAGAATCTAGCCTAGTTAGTTCATTTATCCATTAGACCATTTTAGGCAAGTTTTTGAAGCGCCGCCATTTTGAATCAGGGTGGAATGTGAGGAATTTGGAATTCAAGTAGCCTTCGTTTACAACATTTTATTTGGAATTTGATGCTTAGGACAAAGGACCAAGAGTATGTAAGCTTTTGTCCATCTAAGTACCTTTTTTCCATACTATTTCTTAGTGACCGTGATTTTTTTTCTTTTTCGGATATACCTACCTATTTGCTTCATTTCCAATTGGATAATTTTTTAATTTATTTCAATTTCTCTCTGTTTCAGCCAAAAACAATCTCCAGCAGTTGGTGGTGTCTAACTGTGATATCTGCCCTTAGGATTGCCGTCCGGTAAATATTTTAGTGACATTAGTAATGTCACTAAACTCGTCTACATTGGCAGCTCTCCATTAAATTGCCTCTACACTCATTTTTTCCACCTTGATGATCAAAATATTGCGAATCAAATTAATAATTGTAGCTACCTGGATCATTCCTTTAGTTTTAAGTTTTATCTATTGAGTCACGACTGTTTTTTGGGGAAAAAGAAACCACCAAGTCCATATGACGGGCGGTGCTGAAGAAAAGGATTACCTCCAACCTGATCTTTATTTAAGGTAGTGGCTACAGAACCGGAAAAAAATGCTGTAATTTAAGAATACTGAATTATTTGTAGACTTGTCCACCCATAGAGAGACTTTTTAGCCTTATTGTGCCATTATACATAAACGAGGTAGTCATTTGCATCAGGAATTGCCTGTGCCTCCCCATCAGGACATTTTCCTGATATCCATCTTTTTATCTAACTTTCGGTTCTATTAGCCTTATTGTGCCATTATACATAAACGAGGTAGTCATTTGCATCAGGAATTGCCTGTGCCTCCCCATCAGGACATTTTCCTGATACCCATCTTTTTATCTAACTTTCGGTTCTGTAATCACTTTCAACATACTTGCAGAAACTTTATTCTACATGTTCTAATATTACTCCACTAGCAATCAATCTAGGATAGTACTTTAAGGACTTACCTGGAATTGTTTTGGATCTAAAGGCAAGGCAGTACACCAGGCCAAATTACAGGAAGCATAAGCACGCCTGTGTATCTTTATATACCTAGTATACTCCCCCATTAGTTATATTTCCGTAAAAGTTAACCTATTTATTGTTATTCAATCTTGTATCGAATATTTTTTTCAATTGTTTCCATGTATTTTCACAACTAGGTATAAACGTTGAAACATTAAACTCGTTTAAATATTATTCAATGTTTTACTTGCTGTTTATTTATTTCATCTGAAAATGTTATTTGTTTTCTTATCCCTAATTTAGTAAGTAGAGCATTACAGTTCTGTATGGTCATGCATCCAAATACACACCATGCTGGACGATGCTGAACCCAAGTGTCCTATGGCATCTTTTCCTGTAAATGAAGAGTCTGTGTCAGGGTATACCTACCCTCCTTAACCTGGTGCTTTCGACGACACAATCATTTTCTGTATGGTCATGCATCCAAATACACACCATGCTGGACGATGCTGAACCCAAGTGTCCTATGGCATCTTTTCCTGTGAATGAAGAGCCTGTGTCAGGGTATACCTACCCTCCTTAACCTGGTGCTTTCGACGACACAATCATTTATATCTATATGTATACAGTGAGCTAAGATCTGAGGTAGCATCCACAAAGTGGGGAGAGTCCGATCAACTATTTTGCCTGCACTGGGGAGCTCCTCGATGGAGGGCTCTTCAGACTGTGTTTGGCCGGCGCTTAGACTATTATTGACGGTAAGATCTACTCCTGCACTGGGGAGCTCCTCGATGGAGGGCTCTTCAGACTGTGTTTGGCCGGCGCTTAGACTATTATTGACGGTAAGATCTACTTTTCCCCCAGGGTCTGGGATCACCTTTGACTATTTTGGATACTATTCCATCTTGTTCAAACGTCTCAATAATAAATGAACAAGTAGCTCATCTTGAATTAATATTAACTTAATAAATATTTCTCATTATAATAAATCACCCCATAATAAAACAAATAACTATTCATTAATTTCCTCAATCGAAGTGTTTTTATTTATCCTCTCGCCACGGGCCAAATAGCCCCAGTGCAACTCTCGCCGCGGCAAATCAGCCCGTGACACCTGCTAAAAAAGGTCGTTGGATATTTTGCGACTGTAGAAAATCTAGCTATGAAGATGAATCTAAATACAGCCCGGTATTTATTATGAGTATGCAATGTTCTAAACATGAAGGTCGACTCATTAGCCGGCTCCTTTTCTTTTTACGAGGTATGCAATTTTAGTTGCAAATTTTTTGTTTTTGAAATTTTAAAAAAAGTTTTTGGTCTGAATGGTGAATGGTCTGCATTTTCTGAAAAAGTTTGATTTTAGATGTGTTTCTCCTTAGTAAATTCTAGATTTTGACCTCAAATCACTAAATCACTAGATTTGCCAAGAATTCACTAAATTTAGTGAAAAATCACTAAGTCTGGATACACTGCCGTGACACCAGCTAAAAAAGGTCGTTGGATATTTTGCGACTCAGCGACTGTAGAAAATCTAGCTATGAAGATGAATCTAAATACAGCCCGGTATTTAATATGAGTATGCAATGTTCCAAACATAAAGGTCGACTCATTAGCCGGCTCCTTTTCTTTTTACGAGGTATGCAATTTTAGTTGCAAATTTTTTGTTTTTGAAAATTTAAAAAAAGTTTTTGGTCTGAATGGTCTGCATTTTCTGCAAAAAGTTTGATTTTAGAATTTAGATGTGTTTTTCCTTTTCTCAGTGAAATTAACTGCTTAAGAATGTCTTGATCTATTCATGAGAGCTGTGATTCATTGGAGGTCTCAAGAAACATCCTTTGGAAATGAAGTTCTTCTGAAGAGGATCCTAACTGTGAGTGACCCAGTCTGTCCCTCAAATCCAAAATATCTTGCTCTTGCTGTATAACCGAGCTTTAGTTTCCCTCAAAATAAAGCAAGCACCTGCCTTCAATATAAATCCATGAAGAGAGTGGACACTCTATTAGGTAATGACTAAGCAAGCTATTCAGTTAATTATTAATCAACTGATTCATACAACAGGTGAGTGACCCAGTCTGTCCCTCAAATCCAAAATATCTTGCTCTTGCTGTATAACCGAGCTTTAGTTTCCCTCAAAATAAAGCAAGCATCTGCCTTCAATATAAATCCATGAAGAGAGTGGTGGACACTCTATTAGGTAATGACTAAGCAAGCTATTCAGTTAATTATTAATCAACTGATTCATACAACAGGGGGGTCATTTTGTAACATTGATCTACCTTCTCAGATTATCCCAGAAGCCAGTGAGATCATTGTCCTAGGTACTCCGGACTATTTGGCTCCTGAACTTCTACTAGGACAAGATCATGGTAAGCTCAATCTTTGTCTTTGGTAAAATAAGTATAAGTATCGCTTTGTATCCTGTGCATGATTTTAGACTGTCTGTGTAGAACAAGTTGTTCCATTACACGAACAGTTTAGACCCCCCTAATAGTGGAATAGGACCGCTAATCAGCTAATTTAAACGACTGAAAGTGCCCTCTCCGGCCTTCAAAGACAGTCTTATTATGTTGATAAAAGTTAAAATATTTGAATCGATCCTTTGTTAATCAAACGTGACGAAGGAAAATGAAAATACATGAAGAAAAAAAGGATGTATGATAAATATGATATGTAATAACTAATAAAGTACACAGTAGTAGTAGTGCAAGTAGGTAGGTAGGTATTTAAAGAAAGTTTTGACAAAGACAGTCTTATTATGTTGATAAAAGTTAAAATATTTGAATCGATCCTTTGTTAATCAAACGTGACGAAGGAAAATGAAAATACACGAAGAAAAAAAGGCTGTATGATAAATTTGATACGTATTAACTAATAAAGTACACAGTATAAGTGCAAGTAGGTAGGTAGGTAGGTAGGTATTTAAAGAAAGTTTTGAACATATGTGACAACTATTCATGCCCCAGATTATAAATGTCGTTCCTCAATCAATACACTCCGCCAAGTTTTATGACCGAAAAATGAAAATACAAGAAGAAAAAAAGGATGTATGATAAATTAATATGATATGTAATAACTAATAAACTAAACAGTAGTAAGTGCAAGTAGGTAGGTAGGTAGGTATTTAAAAAGTTTTGAACATATGTGACAACTATTCATGCCCCAGATTGTAAATGTCGTTCCTCAATCTATACACTGCGCCAAGTTTTATGACATGACTTGGACTCGAACCATCAACCTCATCTTCCAAAGTCCACCGCTCTTACCACTACACCACTGAGGTCTGTAAGTACATTTGCAAGAAATAGCTCAAATTTTTCCTACATCTCCAGGTTCTGGTGTGGATTGGTGGGCGTTAGGTGTTTGTATCTACGAATTCGTCACCGGAGTTTTGCCGTTCAGTGATGAAACACCACAGAAAGTGTTTGATAATATCCTGGCCAATCGTAAGTACCTACCCATAGTTTTTCCCCCAAGGCTTTTTTAAAACTTAATTTACACTCTCATGGTATCATTCACAGAGACCTGAAACCTGATAACATGCTCATTTCAGCACAAGGTCATATCAAACTCACTGATTTCGGTCTCAGCCGTGTTACTTTTCACAGAGGTTAGTTTATACATTTTTTTCTTTCCTTGGGTTTAGCTCCTCATAGTCCAATCAATAGTAAACACATTATTTCTAACAATCCTTCAACAACCAATAGTCTGTATGTGGACCAAACAAATCATCAACTAAAATAAACTAAACTCTTCAATACCTAATAACTCCTTACTTATGTCCACAGAAAGTGTTTGATAATATCCTGGCCAATCGTAAGTACCTACCCATAGTTTTTTCCCCCAAGGCTTTTTTAAAACTTTTTTTTTTGTGAGAGTTGTTTTTTCCCATAGGTTTGATAGAAGGGACTGTAACAGCAGAGGTCTTATCGTTCCGAGAGCGAAGTGAGAAGGAGGATAGGATTTTGACCGATCGTCATTTGAAGGGACGTGCTCCGGTAAGGTAATTTGGGGGTTTACTGAGCCTCGTGAGGAGGATAGTCTGGGATATTGTGATGTATCCATATTAAGGGGTGTAAGTTCCCTCTCTACAAGTCAAGGTTTTTTCGGATCGGTTCTACTCCAGAGCGTTTTCACAATTGACCATTAGGAGGGAAAGAGAAGAGATGCTGCATTGACCATCGGAACAGTATTGGAGCACCAAATCGTGACCCATTGTTTACAAATGGATAATATTGTTGATAATGATGATACTGCTGATGGTAATAATGATATTACTGATGATAATATGGATCATTATAATGATAATGATGATATTACTGATGGTACTGGTGGTAATAGTGACAATAATGATGAAATGTTAAATTATCATAATGGTAATGGTAAAGAGATTGTGGTGGGTGTTCATTGGAAGAGGGGAAATCACCGTAACTAGAAGAGAAATAACCCTGGTTCGCATGTGGTTTAAGTATACCTACTTTATGTCCTTTAATAAGTGATAGATGATAGTAGATATTTATTTATGTCAATTTATACAGCCACTATTTGAGATCGAACCAAACAAGCCAGGATATAATTTCAGATCCGGACGGACGGATAGACCTAGGAAACAGCTGCGCTACTTGATTGGCCAAGAAGAGGACTGGTAATCAGGTATGTGGCTCAATGGATTAGCCACGGAAATTACTGGTATAGTGATATACTTATTGACTGTTATAGCTATAGTAAAGAATTATAGACATAGTATTGAATTATAGATATCAAGTGGTATTCTTAGAGATAGTCAGCGAACGAGTAACCCATAGTGCAGTTTCCCAGATCTTCTGCATTCCTTTGTGGTAATCGTATTATTCTGGAGCACCTTACACGGTCAATCCTTGTACACGATCTTCAAGGCTTTTTACTTCTATTATGTACCTATGTGTACTAGGACGTCTTCTATTATGAACCCTTTTTGAATAATTGTTCCGCTATAACTCGCGATTGCCTGGACCGATTTTGATGAAATTTGAAACACTAATGCCTGATGAAGGCTTAGCCCTTAAAATCTCCGGCTTAGGGCTCGAATTCCTCAAATATAACCTGCAATATCCAAAGAGTTCTTTCTTACTTTCCTTATCCATATAGGAAGGAAAGAATCCTATAGGAAGGTAGGAAAGAGGGGTTCTTTCTTTTACTCCTGAGTGTGAATTTGGTGCAGTTTGCATTTCCATCTCTTTACTCTGAGAGCCATTTCTAAATGTTTTAAAAAATTTTGATGAAATTTGAAACACTAATGCCTGATGAAGGCTTAGCCCCTAAAATCTCCAGCTAGGGCTCGAATTCCTCAAATGTAACCTGAACAAACACCTATAACATGTTATTGAAGGAAGGCCTACATAAATCACAGCAAAATGTTATAGGTTGATGCCTATAGTATAAACATAGTACGTACGTACGATAGGTTTGTAACTGATGGCAATATAAGCATCTGTATATGAAATGAAGTACCCTACTAAATGCATCGTAGTAAATCGTAAAGCAGACTACAAATTAGGTGGACCCTTGTCTGTAGTCTACTTACTCGTAAAGGTAAAAGGGAAAGAGGGAAAAGTTGTAGGACTTTCCAGTTTACTAAACGAATATGCTAAAGAATTAGGTATGCCTCTGTTTTAAAACCAAGATTATAATTATATATGTTATAACTGCGTTAAAAAGAGTTGCTTGTTGTTGCTGTCTTATGTTGCCATGTTAAACCTGGGATAAAGAACATCAAAATACGGATGAAATCCGATTCGAATCAAGTGCCTGTTATGGATTGGCATAGAATTAAAGCTAACATCAGAATCGTGCATACGAAATCGAGAGGATACCAGGGGCCGTCCACAGGGGGCTCATTTGGCCGATTTGCCCCCAGGACAGGGTTCTCAAGGGCGCCCAAAACTAGCCGTCCTCTCACCACAAAAAAGGGAAAATCAAATACGAATAAATACATATATAGGTATTAGGTACCTAATTTAGTGAAAAATACCTTATTTTTTTCAAAAGGTTTGATAGAGGGGACTGTAACTGTAAAGGTCTTATCGCCCCGAAAGCGAGAGAGGTAACACAGGATAGGAGAAAGACAGTCATTCCGAGAACGAACTTGATCTGTTAGGGGAATTCATACACAAAAAGCCCAGTCTGAGTCTATACGCGTACGGACAACTGCCCCAAAAGATTGGTTAAGCTTATCTTGGGATAAAATCCGCCAAAAATACTCTCTGTATAACCTTTTGTTTGGGAAAAATGGTTCCGAAGAGGGCCCCACTGTGGGAGGTAGGAGCGCCCCATTGCTGGAGGTAGCCCCCGCGGGCCCGATGAACCCTTATAGTTTGTAGGTATAGTTGCCAATAAGTTCTTTCTTTTACTCCTGAGTGTGAATTTGGTGCAGTTTGCATTTCCATCATCTCTTTACTCTGAGAGCCATTTCTAAATGTTTTAAAAAGGTCATGTTGTTGCCTTCAAGATACCGTCTATGATTTTTTTTGCTGGATCTATCTTCAATAGAAATATTGTTTTGCAAAGCTCTGTCAATGAGGCTGATCAATCTGATCACTCAAGATACCGTCTATGATTTTTTTGCTGGATCTATCTTCAATAGAAATATTGTTTTGCAAAGCTCTGTCAATGAGGCTGATCAATCTGATCATATAAGGTCCACCTGGATCTAGATTAGATTGCAAGATTTACCTACAAACACCTATAACATGTTATTGAAGGAAGGCCTACATAAATCACAGCAAAATGTTATAGGTTGATGCCTATAGTATAAACATAGTAAGTACGGTAGGTTTGTAACTGATGGCAATATAAGCATCTGTATATGAAATGAAGTACCCTATTAAATGCATCGTAGTAAATTGTAAAGCAGACTACAAATTAGGTGGACCCTTGTCTGTAGTCTACTTACTCGTAAAGGTAAAAACATAATGAATAGCTAGGTATAATTTTGAAATGTACCCAAACATCTCAAAATTATACCAAAACCTTTAAGGATAACACATAACACAATATTGTAAGTAACCATTAACCACTTCTTGATATTTTAAATTTAAATCCTATATCAAAACCCAATGCTTTCGGGCTAAAGATGCCTCCAAAATACACAACAGTATGTGATGTGCCGACACAGTCCCCCATCCAGATAGCAACCACGCACGACGTAGCTCAACTCCAGCGCGCCAAGAACTGGTCGTAAAAACCGGTAGATCGACGTTGGCGATGGCTACATTAACTTTGTTTCAAACAATAACCGCTATTACAGCCGAAGTCCAGTTATGTTCACTTCTGATGGGCGAGGTAATTTCAATTGCAAGATTTACCTACAAACACCTATAACATGTTATTGAAGGAAGGCCTACATAAATCACAGCAAAATGTTATAGGTTGATGCCTAGAGTATAAACATAGTAAGTACGTACGATAGGTTTGTAACTGATGGCAATAATAAGCATCTGTATGAAATGAAGTACCCTACTAAATGCATCGTAGTAAATTGTAAATAAGACTACAAATTAGGTGGACCCTTGTCTGTAGTCTACTTATTCGTAAAGGTAAAAGCATAATGAATAGGCCAAAATACGCCACAGTATGTGATGTGCCGATACAGTCCCCCATCCAGATAGCAACCACGCACGACGTAGCTCAACTCCAGCGCGCCATGAACTCGCACGACGTAGCTCAACTCCAGCGCGCCAAGAACTGGTCGTAAAAACCGGTAGATCGACGTTGGCGATGGCTACATTAACTTTGTTTTGAACAATAACCGCTATTACAGCCGAAGTCCAGTTATGTTCACTTCTGATGGGCGAAGTAATTTCTGTCATTCCGAAAACAAATCAAGATACCAGGGGAAAGAATCGTCATGACACATTTTTGCTCGGAGAAAAATTGCTTTTTTTAACGATCGAAAACGAAATGAACTGGTCGTAAAAACCGGTAGATCGACGTTGGCGATGGCTACATTAACTTTGTTTCGAACAATAACCGCTATTACAGCCGAAGTCCAGTTATGTTCACTTCTGATGGGCGAGGTAATTTCTGTCATTCCGAAAACAAATCAAGATACCAGGGGAAAGAATCGTCATGACACATTTTTGCTCGGAGAAAAATTGCTTTTTTTTTTTAACGATCGAAAATGAAATACGGAGTTGTAATGGAACAAAATAGTAATGAAATAGTAGAGGAATCGTAGATGTAGAACTGTGCAGAATCGTCGTAAAAACTCATAGATCATAGATTTTATTTATGAGTTCTCAACTATGTAATGATAAATTATCCACTATGAACATCAATCTGGTCTTGTCTGGTTGACATTTAGG
Organism: Diaphorina citri; assembly: GCF_000475195.1. Taxonomy (NCBI): domain Eukaryota; kingdom Metazoa; phylum Arthropoda; class Insecta; order Hemiptera; family Psyllidae; genus Diaphorina; species Diaphorina citri. Next base: position 180,837 of record NW_007377630.1, on the reverse strand, counting down.
TTTACTAGATGCGTTACCAGTCTGGTATTTGCAGGGGATTGTCCTATTTGTGTCTCTGATGTGTCTGCAAATGTAGATTATTATGTAGATATTGTGGCATACGAATTTAGGAGTTTTGGCATCTCCACTAATTTTCCTATGAAAATTCGCTTTAATAGGGGACAATTTTTCAAGAGGACAAAGGATGAGATAAAGAATTTTTAGAAAGATAAAAGATGAGAAAGAATTTTTAGGAGAAAAGAGGATGAGACTTTTGGAAAATGCGTTGGCTTTAATAGGGGACAATTTTTCAAGAGGACAAAGGATGAGATAAAGAATTTTTAGAAAGATAAAAGATGAGAAAGAATTTTTAGGAGGAAAGAGGATGAGATCTTTGGAAAATGCGTTTTCCGGTTTTCCCTATGTATCTAATTTTAAATTTATTTGTTAGGAAATTCGATCTTTTCTATTAAGGCTTCATTTCTTGTTCATGTTCAGAGTACCTTTTTTTTAAATAATGAACTATAGGAAATGGAAAAACAAATGCGTTGTCCCTATGTACATATCTAATTTTAAATTTATTTGTTAAGAAATTTGATCTTTTCTAAGACTTCATTTCTTGTTCATGTTCAGAGTACCTTTTTTGTAAATAATGAACTATAGGAAATGGAAAAACTTTTCTATAATACGGTCGTAACAGAGGACCACAGGTAACTTACTGTTTATTTTCCTCCTTCTTACACCATCAACCAAGACAGAGTGGTGAGAAGTGTTATATTAAGTGGCCAGCGTCACCACCTAGGTGTTTGTCATGAAGCAAACCTCACACCAAACCTCTCTGGTCCTAGAACCTCGCCACATCCTCGTAGTCACCACACATTCTGGTAACCACCTAGGTGTTTGTCATGAAGCAAACCTCACACCAAACCTCTCTGGTCCTAGAACCTCGCCACATCCTCGTAGTCACCACACATTCCAACCGGCCTGGTTACGTAACCTCTATTGATTTGATACCTCTATGGATTTCGTAGTAAACCTTCACTTGGACTCAAATAATATTAGGTATTAGGTACCCAAATACCTCTATGAATTTCGTAGTAAACCTTCATTCGGACTACTCAAATAAAATTAATAGATACCTATTCAAGTGTCCAAAGTCTTAGAAGTCTAAAATAAACCAAGAGGTACTCAAGTCTCTGCTCTCTGAAGTCTTAGCACCAAGCAAAGCGGCAATGAAGTGAGGTAATATCAAGTTGCTGACCGACTAACCCGATGGGGGGTTGCAAGTCTATGACAACACCCGAAAATGAGTGGCTTCATTTGAAGAAAGGTGAACTAATACTTGATATACGAGTATTAGGCACGTGGGAGGACCAGGTACCAGGATTAAACCGATCGAAGAGAGTTCTGAGTTTAAACTCGACAATTTTGCACCCAGTTTCATTGCTAACTAGTCTTGCCACTAACGTTTGCACATAATATGTACATACACTTTTGTTAGGTCCGTGATAATGATAACTCTCAAATGATTGGTTGGTGCCATTAAAATTGTTGGTATTCCCATGTTCAGCTTTTGAAGAAATTTGGTTCAGCAAAGACTCGAACCCCGAACCCTCTCGTCTCTCCGCGACTAGAAGAAAAACCTTCGGACTTACGGTAATTGAGAGACTTTATGGTTCCCGCGATAGATGACTGTCCCAGTTGATTGATAAGTCAGTAAGGACATTAGAGACCGGCTTTTAATAACCAGGTAAATATCTAGAAAAATACCAACCACTCTCCAATTATGAAAAACAACCAAGAGCTATGCCACATTATTCGTTAGAAAATGCACTTTTTTGGTACTTCCTCAGGAATACTCAGGAGCTAATTGAAATGGACAACCGGCTGACAGATATCGATGACAAATAGTTTAATCTTCAATACTTCAATACGGTTATGTCCTCTTGTCCTCCTGATCCATTTCGACAGTAAAATAGTCTTTCTTCCGTTTAGAATGAGAGTCATGAGGACACAGAAGTATAAGGCGCCTTTTGTGATGAGGTACTACCATGGACCATCCTGAATTTTCTTATTTCGAACGCCCAACCTTCTGACTTTTTCATTGTAAAGCTGTGTCCAAACATGGTCGACCGGCCATCGATCGATGTCGACTGAACCGTCCACACTGCCTCGACAGACAACATAGATTCACCTCGTGTACTTTGTGTTGTTTTACATTAACACAACCCTAATCTACTTCATTTCAGAAATTCATTCAAAAGGCCCAACTCAATGAATTTTCGGAAGCGGAAAAGAACTTCCCTTCACTGTGAGGAAATGTCAAAGCGGTCCCTTCACTCGGGACTAACACAAGAGATCAATCTCCTGGATCTTACCACCAGCAACACACCAAAGAAATCTATCCTGTCCAGTCCTAACTGCAGCAGTCGAATGAGTCCCATTAGAAAAATTCAGAGCCCGAGTCAGCCCAGATCTAGTCCTATTGTGAAACACCAGTTCGCCAGCCCTTTGAAGTCAGTGCTGAAAAACAAGTGAGTAATGCGACCTCCGGTAGTGAACTGTGGAAGTTGTAGAACCAGTTCGCCAGCCCTTTGAAGTCAGTGCTGAAAAACAAGTGAGTAATGCGACCTCCAGTAGTGAACTGTGGAAGTTGTAGAAAAAACAGGTCTATTTGCAGTCCTACTACATAGGCAAGGTCGGGTCCAAAATGTGTTGGGCGAATTTCCTGTATGTGTTTAACATGCTTACCAAATATAATCGAAATCAGACTGACTGTTCTCAGACAAACTAAATTCAAAATCGTACTCACATTGTTCTATTACTATGTGTTTAACATGCTTACCAAATATAATCGAAATCAGACTGACTGTTCTCAGACAAACTAAATTCAAAATCGTACTCACATTGTTCCATTACCCCCCGCTCTCTGCCTGCCTCGGTGGTGTAGTGATCAAGACACTCGCCTGATAAACAAGAGGGCTTGGGTTCAATCCCAGCCGAGGTATGGACTTTTTCCTCAGTAGGTATAAATTTTATTTATAAATAAGAATTTATCCACATGAAAACAAAACACTCTGTGAAATCAAGGGACTATTCAGTCCTATTCGAGCTGTATAATTATTATTTTCTCCACCAGGTTACTTGTGGTAGGCGATCTAAAGGAAAACACCAACGTGAGATTCTCCACGCCTGTCAATGTTCGCTTCTCTAAGTCTGTCTCGGAATCACATTCTAAATCTGGCCGTCTATCCTTACCTTCAAACGTGCCTCTGTCTTCGTCCACTATTGCGGATCATCACATGGTAAGTTATTTCATAGAGGCTTAACGTTATTGTATAACTGCTTTCAACGTGCCTCTGTCTTCGTCCACTATTGCGGATCATCACATGGTAAGTTATTTCATAGAGGCTTAACGTTATTGTATAACTGCTGTCTCGGAATCACATTCTAAATCTGGCCGTCTATCCTTACCTTCCAACGTGCCTCTGTCTTCGTCCACTATTGCGGATCATCACATGGCAAGTTATTTCATAGAGGCTTAACGTCATTGTATAACTGCTTTAGGGTGTGTTTATGTTTTGGGCTGAGATAGGCCATTCTCGTTCGTTCTTGGCGTGTGGAAAATGATGTGGTAACTTAACACAGCCTTCATGAGCGTGTAAAGTTGGCGGGAAATTCGAAATTTTTATTTTTTTTTCCCCGCAACTTGTACAATCTGAATTCAAGAAGCATTCAGTCAGCATTCAAAACATTTTACTGATTTGGTGCAAAGTCACCCGGGCAGGTGCAAAGTCACCTCAGATGACGGTACATTATGGGTCCTTATTTTTTACTTTTTTCGCCTGGTTTGAGTTACCCTGATAGTTGAAAACTGTCTATTATCCGGATCAAGATCTGTATAGGTATTTCTGAAATATCCGGTTTTCCAGACCCTCGGATTTGAGTTCCGGATAATCCCAGAGTTTTAGCCCTTGTAGAAAACTCTACTAATAAAAGAGCTGTATCTAATAAAAACATCTACTAATAATATCTCATCTTCTTCTTTTTCTTCTCCTTTTCCCATGTACAGACGGGGTCGGCGTTTCTCGTCATCCCTCAATCAGCCCTATAGAGTGATCGCTTTTGGGATTTGGTTTTGGCTACAAAATTTTACGAGTGGATAATATCCCATAGTAATTCTAATAAAAACATCTACTAATAATATCTCATCTTCTTCTTTTTCTTCTCCTTTTCCCATGTACAGACGGGGTCGGCGTTTCTCGTCATTCCTCAATCAGCCCTATAGAGTGATCGCTTTTGGGATTTGGTTTTGGCTACAAAATTTTACGAGTGGATAATATCCTATAGTAATTGTACGGCGATTCTCGTCATCCCTCAATCAGCCCTAGAGTGATCGCTTTTGGGATGACATTTGCTTTTGGATACAAAATTTTACGAGTGGATAATATCCTATAGTAATTGTAATAATAAAACATCCACTAGGTAGATACCAAACATACTCTCAGCATCCCATTGAGAGTCATCGTGACGTAACAATTTCTCTCGAAACAAAATCAATAGAGTTGCAATATCAACAATCTATATTCTATCTGGTATTAGAATACATCTATAGGTATATCTAGTACCTTATAGGATGTGGTGATATGCTAAACACTTTCTCCGGTACCAAACATCCCGTGGTATGAGACTATTAGATGCCAGAATAACCATCATATGCCAGAATAACTATCAGATGCAAGAATATCCAGATGATCAGGAGGAATACCACACAAAGCGAGAGAGATGAGGAAAGGGAGCTTGTGAATGAATTATTTGATGGAAGAGGGAGAGGGAGAACGGGGGAAAGAGAGAGACAATTTCTCTTGAAACAAAATCAATAGAGTTGCAATATCAACAATCTATATTCTATCTGGTATTAGAATACATCTATAGGTATATCTGAATGGATCTTCCAGGTTTCGGGAATAGTAGAGCAACCTTGATTGATTTTCAATCTAATGATGCATTAAAAAGAAGAAGTAGAAGAAGAGGGGGGGGGGAAACAAGAACACGACGTAGACGAAAAGAAGACGAAGGAGAAATAGCCGAAGAATAAGACGAAAAAGAAAAGTTTAAGAAGATGAAGAAGTAGAAGACGAAAACAAAACGGATATTTCCAACCATTTCCTGATTTGGACCGAAATTTGGACCGATTACTAGTATAACTCGCTATACTGTAAAAACAAAAAAGAAGAAGAGAAAACGAAGGAGAAAGTCAAGGTAAGGGGTAAGGAATTAGGGAAGTCCATTTTCAAAAGTCAGCAAGCATTGTGCGATTACGCCATGGTTCATAGTGGACCAATTGTTTGGTTGTTTTACTTTGTAGGTCAGTAGTCAGTATGGTTACTCATAGTTCTCTCAATCTCGCACAGCATCCATCATAATCATCTCGGAGATGTTCAAGATAGAAACGGTCTGAAGGTCTGAACCTGGAAGGAATCTGTCTGAATCTAGAAGGAATCGGTATGAACCTCGAAGGAATCTGTCTGAACATAGAAAGAATCTGTCTGAAACTAGAAGGAATGGGTCTGAGCCTGGAAGGAATCTGTCTGAACCTCGGCCTGAGTCTAGAAGTAATCTGTATAAACCTAGAAGGGATTGATCTGAAGGGCTGAGCCTAGAAGAAATTTCCCTGGAAGCCATTTAAAGTACCACCCCACAAAGGATTTTGATGGAGAGAGATTTTTTTTTCTTAGGTCAAAAGCAGTCATAATACTTGTGAGTGCATAGTGCATAGTGCTTCATCCTATACCCCGACATACCTAACCTCTAAGAAAAACTTCCTTTGCAGGTGAATGTATTTGTTCGATTATCAAGTAACAATGTCAGGCTGTCAAGTAATTTATCACCTAAAGGGTAGAAAGGAGTGGTAAAAGCTTATGTCGTCTTCATTTGACATCAGATATAAGTAATCTGTATAAACCTAGAAGGGATTGATCTGAAGGGCTGAGCCTAGAAGGAATTTCCCTGGAAAACATCCCCTGGAAGACATTTAAAGTACCACCCACAAAGGATTTTCATGGAGAGAGATTTTTTTTCTTAGGTCAAAAGCAGTAATAATACTTGTGAGTGCATAGTGCTTCATCCTATATACCCCGACATACCTATCCTCTAAGAAAAACTACTTTTGCAGGTGAATGTATTTGTTCGATTATCAAGTAACAATGTCAGGCTGTCAAGTAATTTATCACCTAAAGGGTAGAAGGGAGTGGTAAAAGCTTATGTGGACTTCATTTGACATCAGATAGACACAAGTTAGTATAGACAAGTTAGAGCATGTGGACTCTACGTTGAAAGTTTAAGGCACTCCCTGGGGAGTGTCCAGTATGTAGGATCCCCCTGAGCTTTATCAGACGGTTTGCCAAGTACGCGCGCGATAACATGCCAAGGTGCATGCTGTATGGTGCACGAGTGAAACATGCACCGTGTTGGAATGTTTTGAACGTTTTTGACCGAACGTAGTGAGGTCTATATTTTAACTCGACCATTTTTCATCGACGTGCATTGATGTCTTTGATGTTTGTTTGAATAATCAGACGGTTTGCCAAGTACGCGCGCGATAACATGCCAAGGTGCATGCTGCATGGTGCACGAGTGAAACATGCACCGTGTTGGAATGTTCTGAACGTTTTTGACCGAACGTAGTGAGGTCTATATTTTAACTCGACCGTTTTTCATCGACGTGCATTGATGTCTGTGATGTTTGTTTGAATAATTGTTCCGCTATAACTCGCGATTGCCTGGACCGATTTTGATGAAATTTGAAACACTGATGCCTGATGAAGGCTTAGCCCCTAAAATCTCCGGCTTAGGGCTCGAATTCCTCAAATAAAACCTGCAATCTCCAAAGAGCTCTTTCTTACTTTCCTTATCCATATAGGAAGGAAAGTATCCTATAGGAAGGTAGGAAAGAAGAAAAAGTTGTAGGACTTTGCAGTTTACTAAACGAATATGCAAAAAAATTAGGTATGCCTCTGTTTTAAAACCAAGATTATATGTATGTTATAACTGCGTTAAAAAGAGTTGCTTGTTGTTGCTGTCTTATGTTGCCATTTTAAACCTGGGATAAAGAACATCAAAATACGGATGAAACCTGATTCGAATCAAGTGCCTGTTATGGATTGGCATAGAATTAAAGCTAACATCAGAATCGTGCATACGAAATCGAGAGGATACCAGGGGCCGTCCACAGGGGGCTCATTTGGCCGATTTGCCCCCAGGACAGGGTTCTCAAGGGGGCCCAAAACTAGCCGTCCTCTCACCACAAAAAAGGGAAAATCAAATACGAATAAATACATATGTATATAGATGTAGGTACCTAATTTAGTAAAAAATACCTTATTTTTTCAAAAGGTTTGATAGAGGGGACTGTAACTGTAAAGGTCTTATCGCCCCGAAAGCGAGAGAAGTAAGACAGGATAGGAGAAAGACAGTCGTTCCGAGAACGAACTTGATCTGTTAGGGGAATTCATACACAAAAAGCTAGGCGTACGAGGCGTACGGGCAACTGCCCTAAAAGATTGGTTAAGCTTATGAATCTTGGGATAAAATCCGCCAAAAATACTCTCTGTATAACCTTTTGTTTAGGAAAAATGGTTCCGAAGAGGGCCCCACTGTGGGAGGTAGGAGCGCCCCATTGCTGGAGGTAGCCCCCGCGGGCCCAGTTAACGGCCCTGAAGGCCAGCACGACATTGGTTCTGAACAAGATCGATCCGAAATCTTCTCCCTTTCACTTGATCAAGTTTTGATCGTAATGTTCTCTCACGCTTACACAGAACCGGGCTTGAATGGCAAATGCTGCAAAGTGCACTTGTTACGAACCACGTGGTAAGTTCTTGCTTCTTGGTCGAATGAGATATTAAAATGTCAAATTCCATAGGGTACCTAGTAGATACGTTGAAGCTTAAACCCATCCTTTGGGGCTGTTTATTGATCAAGTTGTGATCATATTTCTCTCTCACGCTTGCACAAAAAAGGGGCTTGAATGGCAAATGCTGCAAAGTGCACTTGTTACGAACCACGTGGTAAGTTCTTGCTTCTTGGTCGAATGAGATATTAAAATGTCAAATTCCATAGCGTACCTAGTAGATGCGTAGAAGCTTAACCATCCTTTGGGGCTGTTTATTGATCAAGTTGTGATCATATTACTCTCTCACGCTTGCACAAAAAAGGGGCTTGAATGGCCAATGCTGCAAAGTGCACTTGTTACTAATCACGTGGTAAACTAAGTTCTTGGTCGAATAAGAACTTTACCGTCTTGCTTCCTGGTCGAATGAGATCTCAAAATGTCAACTCGCGTAGCGTAGTAGTCAAGACGCTTAGCGGAATGGTGCCTCCTTGTCCTTTGCTATTAATTCTCATCTAATGGTAGGGTCGAATAAGAACTTTACCCTTTTGCTTCTTGGTCGAATGAGATCTCAAAATGTCAACTCCCGTAGCGTAGTAGTCAAGACGCTTAGCGGAATGGTGCCTCCTTTGCTATTAATTCTCATCTAATTGTATCATCATTTTACACTTTTAATTCCGCCACTCGATTAAAGTAGCTACTCAATTGTCCTCACGAGGCTAAGCGCACCCCGAACTCCAAGCTTAGAGTCGAAAAAACTTCGACCTCGCCGGCATTGAACCTGCACCCTTCTCATCAGGCGAGCGTCTTGACCACTACGCCACCGAAGCAGGAACATTTGAAAAGTTCTTCATGGCCCACACAGGCCACACACACAGTGTTTCTTAAGGCCAGCCCCTCACTATCAGGTAAACCTGACAGGCGGACCTGATAAAAGACCTCAGCTTTACCTGATAGTGAGTGGCTGGCCTAACCTAAGATTTATTCACACACGTCAGATCTAATGATACATTAAAAAGAAGAAGTAGAAGAAGAAGGGGGGGAAACAAGAACAGGACGTAGAGGAAAAGAAGACGAAGGAGAAACAGCCGAAGAATAAGACGAAAAAGAAAAGTTTAAGAAGATGAAGAAGTAGAAGACGAAAACAAAACGGATATTTCCAACCATTTCCCGTACTGTAGTAATAGAAAGTGAAAAAGAAGAGGACAACAAAAAAGAAGAAGAGAAAACGGAGAAGAAAGTCAAGGTAAGGGGTAAGGAATTAAGGAAGTCCATTTTCAAAAATCAGCAAGCATTGTGCGATTACGCCATGGTTCATAGTGGACCAATTGTTTGGTTGTTTTACTTTGTAGGTCAGTAGTCAGTATGGTTACTCATAGTTCTCTCAATCTCGCACAGCATCCATCATAATCATCTCGGAGATGTTCAAGATAGAAACGGTCTGAAGGTCTGAACCTGGAAGAAATCTGTCTGAACTTAGAAAGAATCTGTCTGGAACTAGAAGGAATGGGTCTGAGCCTGGAAGGAATCTGAACCTCGGCCTGAGTCTAGCAGTAATCTGTATAAACCTAGAAGGGATTGATCTGAAGGGCTGAGCCTAGAAGGAATTTCCCTGGAAAACATCCCCTGGAAGACATTTTAAGTACCACCCACAAAGGATTTTGATGGAGGGAGATTTTTTTTAATTTCTTAGGTCAAAAGCAGTCATAATACTTGCGGAAGATAAAGAAGTAGAAGACGAAAACAAAACGGATATTTCCAACCATTTCCCGATTTGGACCGAAATTTGGACCGATTACTAGTATAATTCGCTATACTGTAGTAATAGAAAGTGAAAAAGAAGAGGACAACAAAAAAGAAGAAGAGAAAACGGAGAAGAAAGTCAAGGTAAGTAGAGAGGGGGGAGAGAGGGGAGGATTTTCATTGAAAAATTAGTGGAGATGCCAAAACTCCCAATAGAGCAGAGAGTCCGTTTTGGATACGAAGATCAAAAGAAAGAAAGAGAGAGAGGGAGAGAGAGAGAGAGAGAGAGAACGAAATTCCTCGCCTATTAATCACTGAAACTTAATCGGAACTTTCACCTGATTTTTTTTCCACTAATGTCTCTCAAACACCAAATAGATTCCTCCTATATGACTAGGTACATACTGAGGGAGAGAGAGAGAGAGAGAGAGAGAGAGAGAGAGAGAGAACGAAATTCCTCGCCTATTAATCACTGAAACTTAATCGGAACTTTCGCCTGACTTTTTTTCCACTAATGTCTCTCAAACACCAAATAGATTCCTCCTATATGACTATATTAGGTACATACCATACCAGTATAAAGCATAATTAATACTTGTATATTATGTGCATGATGATTACATTAACTTGGAATGTAGAAATTGCAAATGTGTATCTCTAATGAGTCTAATGGCCATAGGTCCCATGTGCCAAACATTGGAAGAATGGCCAAAATATACAGTCAAGAAGAGACGGACATCTTTTCTTATAGTTGCTTATCTTGGCACTTGAAATTTTCTAAAAACTCCACTGAGTATGTTCAAACGGTGAAAATGGAGCATTAGGTTCATGGGGTCAAAACTCCACCCGTGTTACTATCAAAGATCTCTTGCAATGAGACTGAGTCAAAGGAAATCAAATCAACAGATCAACTTCCGATCGATCCTAGGAAGCCATCAGCCATAAGCGCTCCGATCGAGATTATAATTCCTCAATCAAGTGTGAAAATGGAGCATTAGGTTCATGGGGTCAAAACTCCACCCGTGTTACTATCAAAGATCTCTTGCAATGAGACTGAGTCAAAGGAAAAACAACATCAATAAAAATGTCTGCACTGAGACTGAATCAAAGGAAATCAAATCAACTACCGAACGATCCTAGGAAGCCATCAGCGCACTTGAAATTTTCTAAAAACTCCACTGAGTATGTTCAAACGGTGAAAATGGAGCATTAGGTTCATGGGGTCAAAACTCCACCCGTGCTACTGTCAAAGATCTCTTGCAATGAGACTGAGTCAAAGGAAAAACAACATCAATGAAAATGTCTGCACTGAGACTGAATCAAAGGAAATCAAATCAACTTCCGATCGATCCTAGGAAGCCATCAGCCATAACCGCTCCGATCGAGATTATAATTCCTCAATCAAGCCACAATTACCTGCCTTCATCCGTCTAGCCCTGCCATGTACTCGTAGGCAGTCACTAGTCCAGTATAATTTGCTGCAACTGATGTCAGATTAGAAAGGACGTGCAGACATCCACAGAGGTGTTAGAACCAGAGCTAGTAATCGACTAATCATTATAATCCACTAATTTAAATCAAATTATAGATAATCCCGAAGATAACGATGTGCAGTTTCTTCTTTGAAGACTATTTACTTCAACTAGTGGTGGTTAAGTTCAACAAGGAAATTGATCTTTTGTGGAATAGCTTTTGCGACGTAATCAGATGTTAAAGTCTGGTGCCTTTTGAAATCTTTTGTAGAAGGTTTCTAGTTTTATAAGTCCGGACTACGGATGAATAAAGCCTAGGTCTACCAAGGATCATCGGGGTACTCATGACCCTTGCTGAGAATTAAGCAGCTTTCTCTGATAAGATTTGAAGGTTATCACGAGGATTTGACCAATCACGTACCTCGAGTATATCTTAAGATGTCAGCACACTGTAGACTTTTTCGCTGGACTTAATGGTATCGATAGACCACTCTGTACGAACTTGATAGACTCCGTAGAGAGTTGCTGGAATCCGCTACGGGCCATTACGGACTCTCTGGGCTACGGACATGGAGGCTGCTAGTTTCCTTGGTCTGAACATGGAGTACCCGCCAACGTTAGCAACAACAACAAGTCCGTAGAGAGACCAAGTCTAGCAAAGTCTACACTGCACAAGCACCTTTAGAGAAGTTAATCAGATTTCCTTGCTCTTTTGACATAAGCTTGTGAGTCCTGGATGAACATGGGTCTAATACCGAGTAACCTGCTCTCTGCAGTGCAACACGCTTCATTCAATCAAGATCAAATTCATTTGCCTCCAAGATCTTGAAACTGGTTCAATACTTCAATTGTTTGCGCGAACTATACCGGGTCGTTGCGTTTTTCAATGTTGGCACCTTCATGGGTGTCTTCACAAAGTTTGAAAGAATAAATATCTATGAAAAAATATGATTTGAGTAATTTTTCCAACAGATGAAATTTATTGTTTGTTATTAGATGTTTGTTTGTTCTGCTGAATGGATTGCAGTTAGGTCTTGTATCTTGTAAAGTTGCATATCTATTCAACACACAAAACAAGTTTTGAGCATGTAATATGAATAATAAGTTAATAGGTAAAGTTAATGACCAACTTATTTGATTTGCAAGATTTAATGAGAAGTCACTTTGTAATACGTATGTGTGAATGGAAATTGCTTTATGCAGCTTGTTTGTACGAGTACAACTAATAGATTCTCTGTTATAGGTTAACCAGTAAACTTATTGAATTAGTCAATTACCAATGTGTCTGCTTTACTGCAGAGATTGTTTTTGCTGCGGTCTTGTCTCCAATCAAACCTTAATAGAACGTCTAGTTAATATTCCCATTTAACTTATTGAATTAGTCAATTACCAATGTGTCTGCTTTACTGCAGAGATTGTTTTTGCTGCTGTCTTGTCTCCAATCAAACCTTAATATAACGTCTTGTTAATATTCCCATTTTGGTTTTTGGATCAACAAATGTCCGTTTTTGAATGATCAAAATAATCAGGTCTCTGAATTTCGAAACATTCGCTTTAACAAAAGTACACTTGGGAGAACAATACAATCTTGGTTTTGGCTGTCTGTCAAACTTGATCAGGTTCTCAGGCATTTTCACTATTGCAATACCGTCATCTATTGATACAGTGAGTGATACACATAAGGTCCTAATTGATATGTTCATGGACACACAGATTGCCATCTCCAAAGATATACCCTACTAAAGACCATCGGGAGAACAAAAGATACAAATCTGTACAAGACTTGGGGTTATTCGATTTGACATCTAACATTGCATTGTTCCAAACGTTCTAATTTTATCTATATAAGATACAAATCTGTACAAGACTTGGGGTTATTCGATTTGACATCTAACATTGCATTGTTCCAAACGTTCTAATTTTATCTATATCTACCTAATCTGCTCGATACTACTAGTCCTATTATTAGACACTCATATCTTATACAGGGTAGCCAAATAGTTGATGAACATTAGGTACACAGTTCATACTCTAAAAACTATATGACATAAAACACTTCTTCTAAATTGGAAGAACCAAGTTGGGTTCCCATGACCGCTGCCGAGTTCCCCTGCTGAAAAGCGAGGGATATCCTTTGTACACTTTATGTGACTGTCATAGGTGACAAAGTCTTCGATTACAATTGGAATACTGTCGCAAAAAGACTTCGAATGCGTCCGAAAAGGAAGACATAAGCCCATGGACGAAGGCTGTACACTTTATGTGACTGTCATAGGTGACAAAGTCTTCGATTACAATTGGAATACTGTCGCAAAAAGACTTCGAATGCGTCCGAAAATGAAGATATTACATAAAACACTTCTTCTAAATTGAAAGAACCAAGTTGGGTTCCCATGACCGCTGCCGAGTTCCCCCGCTGAATAGCGAGGGAAATCCTTTGTACACTTTATGTGACTGTCAATAGGTGACAAAGTCTTCGATTACAATTGGAATACTGTCGCAAAAAGACTTCGAATGGGTCCGAAAACGAAGACATAAGCCCATGGACGAAGGCATGTCCAAAGACTTACAAAAGAGTGCAAGGGTCCATCCTTGAGGAATCTGGCACCTCCAATATGAGGTTTTTCAACCTCCTAAAGATTTGAACCGTTGTATTCCTTCAAATTCTTACAAGTTACAAGGGGTGCCAATGCAAGGGTCCATCCTTGAGGAATCTGGCACCTCCAATATGAGGTTTTTCAACCTCCTAAAGATTTGAACCGTTGTATTCCTTCAAATCCTTACAAGTTACGAGGGGTGCTAACTACTCTTTTGAAGAAACACTGACATCATTGACTGATGGAGAAAATGTAAAGGTGGGTGGTACTGGGTATCTGGGTATTCTTCTACTCTACACTCTGCAATTTTCAAAGTATGTACATATGTAAATCCCATTGTAAAGTAGGAAAGTCCTATGGAGGAATTGAGCCTCCTAGGTCTACCAAGGGTCATTGGGGTACTCATGACCCTTGACTATTTCATAAATGATTTCCACAGCCACCCATAAAGACGTCACCCCGTACATTTCTCTCCTGGCCAATTCAAATTGAGATGGTAAAGTCTGGTGCCTTTTGAAATCTTTTGAAGAAACACTGACATCATTGACTGATGGAGAAAATGTAAAGGTGGGTGGTACTGAGTATCTGGGTATTCTTCTACTCTACACTCTGTAATTTTCAAAGTATGTATGTAAATCCCATTGTAAAGTAGGAAAGTCCTATGGAGGAATTGAGCCTCCTAGGTCTACCAAGGGTCATCGGGGTACTCATGACCCTTGTTGCTTTGTTAGAAAATTAAGCAGCTTTCACTGATAGGATAGCTTTCTCTGATAGGATATGAAGGTTATCACAAGCATTTGACCAATCACGTACCTTGAGTAGGTACCTATGTATATCTTAAGGTGCCAGTACATTGTAGACTTTTTCATCACTGATAGGATAGCTTTCTCTGATAGTATATGAAGGTTATCACAAGCATTTGACCAATCACGTACCTTGAGTACCTATATCTTAAGGTGCCAGTACATTGTAGACTTTTTCGCTGGACCAATCTCTACTTGGTAGACTTTGTAGAGAGTGGTCTCGAGAGACCAAGTCTAGCGAAGTCTACAGTTGCACCTTTAAAGAAGTTAATCAGATTTCCTTACTCTCTTGACATAAGCTCCTGAGCCCTGGATGAATATGGGTCTACTACCGAGTAACCTGCTCTCTACAGTACAACACGCTTCATTCAATCAAGATCAAATTCATTTGCCTCCAAGATCTTGAAACTGGTTCAATACTTCAATTGTTTGTGCAAACTATACCGGGTCGTTGCGTTTTTCAATGTTGGCACCTTCATGGGCGTCTTCACAAAGTTACGTGCAGACATCCACAGAGGTGTTAGAACCAGAGCTAGTAATCGACTAATCATTATAATCCACTAATTTAAATCAAATTATAGATAATTCCGAAGATAACGAGGTGCAGTTTCTTCTTTGAAGACCATTTACTGGTGATGGTTTACTTCAACTAGGAAATTGATCTTTTGTGCAATAGAGAGAGAGGGGGAGAGAGAGAGAGAGAGAGAGAGAGAGAGAGAGAGAGAGCGAAATTCCTCGCCTATTAATCACTGAAACTTAATCGGAACTTTCACCTGATTTTTTTTTCCACTAATGTCTCTCAAACACCAAATAGATTCCTCCTATATGACTATAGGTACATACCATACCAGTATAAAGCATAATTATTACTTGTATATTATGTGTATGATGATTACATTAACTTGGAATGTAGAAATTGCAAATGTGTATCTCTAATGGCCATAGGTCCCATGTGCCAAACATTGGAAGAATGGCCAAAATATACAGTCAAGAAGAGACGGACATTTTTTCTTATAGTTGCTTATCTTGGCACTTGAAATTTTCTAAAAACTCCACTGAGTATGTTCAAACGGTGAAAATGGAGCATTAGGTTCATGGGGTCAAAACTCCACCCGTTACTGTCAAAGATCTCTTGCAATGAGACTGAATCAAAGGAAATCAAATCAACTACCGAACGATCCTAGGAAGCCATCAGTCATAAGCGCTCCGATCGAGATTATAATTCCTCAATCAAGCCACAATTACCTGCCTTCATCCGTCTAGCCCTGCCATGTAGGCAGTCACTAGTCCAGTATAATTTGCTGCAACTGATGTCAGATTAGAAAGGACGTGCAGACATCCACGGAGGTGTTAGAACCAGAGCTAGTAATCGACTAATCATTATAATCCACTAATTTAAATCAAATTATAGTTAATTCCGAAGATAACGAGGTGCAGTTTCTTCTTTGAAGACCATTTACTGGTGATGGTTTACTTCAACTAGGTCCTAGGAAATTAATCTTCTGTGCAATAGCCTTTGCGTGCGACGTAATCGGATGGTAAAGTCTGGTGCCTTTTGAAATCTTTTGAAGAAACACTGACATCATTGACTGATGGAGAAAATGTAAAGGTGGGTGGTACTGGGTATCTGGGTATTCTTCTACTCTACAATTTTCAAAGTATGTAGGTATGTAAATCCCATTGTAAAGTAGGAAAGTCCTATGGAGGAATTTAGCCTCCTAGGTCTACCAAGGGTCATTGGGGTACTCATGACCCTTGTTGCTTTGTTAGAAAATTAAGCAGCTTTCACTGATAGGATAGCTTTCTCTGATAGTATATGAAGGTTATCACAAGCATTTGACCAATCACGTACCTTGAGTACCTATATCTTAAGATGCCAGTACATTGTAGACTTTTTCGCTGGACCAATCTCTACTTGGTAGACTTTGTAGAGACTTGGTCTCGAGAGACCAAGTGTAGCGAAGTCTACAGTTGCACCTTTAAAGAAGTTAATCAGATTTCCTTACTCACTTGACATAAGCTCCTGAGCCCTGGATGAATATGGGTCTACTACCGAGTAACCTGCTCTCTACAGTGCAACAACACGCTTCATTCAATCAAGATCAAATTCATTTGCCTCCAAGATCTTGAAACTGGTTCAATACTTCAATTGTTCGCGCGGACTATACCGGGTCATGGTGTTTTTCAAATTTGGTACCTATCTTCACAAAATTACAGAGTCAGAGACATCTAACCATTTGAATATCTGCTATTTATTAGTTTTCTAGTTTTTTTCAATGTCAGAATACGTCTTGTGAACAGTCCTCTGAAATTAGGATTAGAATGATTGTGAGTTTAAATTGGCGCTTACGGTAAAACAACCATGCATGAAATATATTGACGGACGACCCAAAATTTGCCCTAAGTAGCTTTCTTAGAGAGCCTGTTCCTTGAGGACCTCAGACTCAGGATTGATCAGGACAATCATGTGATTAATGGTGGCAGTGATCTTATATGAAAACGAAGTATTATTCGACCAGTTTGTTTGTCAAATCAAGGAAGACAATCCAGACCTTAACATCAAAGTTTCATTTCGTTCCCACTAATATTGCTACGCACCATCGCATCGTGTGTAAGTAGGTAAGTACTTACTACTTTGGAACCCTGTAATTCTTGCGCTTATTAAAAAGTAAAGCTAACAGTACTTTAACATTTCATTAATGTTGTAAAACTTCGTTTGTGAGAAGTGTTTGTTTTGAGAGTGAGGGAGAGAGAGAGAGAGAGCGAGAGAGAGAGAGAGAGCGAGAGAGAGAGAGAGAGAGAGAGAGAGAGAGAGAGAGAGAGAGAGAGAGAGAGAGCTTCATCTGATCATAATTATAGGTGTCTACCTACTCGTACATGTACGCAAGCAGGTATAGTTATAATGCCTGAGGCGTTCTCTAACATCTAAAGTGTAAACCCTTTTCAATACAACCACAGTGGGATTGGAAGATTTTCCACAGGCTTCGCCATATGATTTGCTACAACTGCCTTTATGATTTGTAGGATTTGTAAATTTATTCCTTTATGCCTGGCATCAGAAGTCAGGTATTCCCAAACGCATAAAATACCTAAGATCTCGGTCAGACTGCTGGCGTAAAGGCACTTTATAGCTCTATTCGATCAGAATAAACAAGTTCGAAAATCTCCTAGAATCTAGATGGATGAGTATCAAGTCCTTTTCCTCTAAACTATCTGAGAATGTTTTAACTATAGGTTTCTTCTTCTCGCCAGTACCAAGATAGTAAAATATTACCAGTTTATCAAACGGTATACAAGGAAATGAAATATATCAACATCCCCCACAAAAACACAAATGTGAAAAAAAGGCCAAGTTCCTGTCCAAAAATGTCGGCCCTTATAAGTGGTGAGATCAGAAAATTGAGGCCAAGTCTGCATTCCCAATTTTTCGTGTCTGCTGAAAATGCTGGATCTCAATTCCGTCAACCTTCTCTCAATTTCAACTTGGCAATGTTTTTCCTTCTCAAATTAATACCTAAACACGGTACCTTTTATTAACATGAAAATAAAAGGAAAACATTGCCAAGTTGAAATTGAGAGAAGGTTGACGGAATTGAGATCCAGCATTTTCAGCAGACACGAAAAATTGGGAATGCAGACTTGGCCTTAATTTTCTGATCTCACCACTTTTAAGGGCCGACATTTTTGGACAGGAACTTGGCCATGCAGACTTGGCCTCTATTTTCTGATCTCACCACTTTTATAGGCCGACATTTTTGGATAGGAACTTGGCCTTTTTTTTCACATTTGTGTTTTTGTGGGGATATCACTCCTTTTTTCTAAGTGTGTATTTACACATCATTAGTAGGTACAGAACTCCTTATTATCTAGCTATTTTCGAACTTTTGCATATCTATTCAACACACAAAACAAGTTTTGAGCATGTAATATGAATAATAAGTTAATAGGTAAAGTTAATGACCAACTTATTTGATAGACTATTTCATAAATGATTTCCACAGCCACCCATAAAGACGTCACCCCGTACATTTCTCTCCTGGCCAATTCAAATTGAAAAAAAAAATCAGAACTGCCTAAAGGTCTACACATACTTCAATGAGTCTGATGTCGACCTTGATTCACATTGGACATTGTTCATAATTATGTCATTCCGCTGCTAATATAACTTTACGTGTCTTGTATAACAAGCCCCCTCGAAACGGACAAATGGCCTACAAGCTAGGACTATGGACGAAGGACTGCCAGGGACGGACGCTTTGTGACCGTTTTTGTTTTGTAGCAATGAGAAACAATATTAGAGGACTATGGACGAAGGACTGCCAGGGACGGACGCTTTGTGACCGTTTTTGTTTTGTAGCAATGAGAAACAATATTAGCTATATGTATATTGTTTCTCTATATTGGGCTTTGGGAGAACAGCTGTGAGTTAAGGGCAAAGCTATACATATTAGACTTATGTGGTCTGTGTCATAGCATGTCAATCCTGTAAAAGTGTAAAATGTCCCTCATCGAATCGGCAAGATGAGACACAATACTTCCCAATTCAGGTGCTGACCTGCTGGGTTAACACAAGAACACCAGTAATCCGTTGAAATATTTGAAAGCTTTTCCGAGGGATTCCCCTTGTCTGGTCTTTGCCGACATCCAGTCTTTTGCTGACGGTATACATTCTAACGTAAGAAGTGCAAGGCAATTCTAACGTAAGAAGTGCAAGGATAGAGAGCCATCTCAGAAGACAAAACATCAAGACAGTAAAGTTGACTGAGTTAACTTCGTTGAAATGTGTTGTGAAATTCTGGAAAGGCGTCTGAAACCAGCTAAGCACTTCCGTTCTTCACATACCTATCTTTCGACTGTCTTCAAAATTCATCTTTCGAGAAGATCCATTTTTGGCAGCTATGTTTCAACACTTTCAATTTCAACAGGTATTCACATAGTGCATGATCACTGATCAGAGTTCATCAGATAAGTTGAACTTATCTGATAGAAAACACCCACACACGATAAGTTTTAACTCATGAGTTCAACTCATGAGTTCAACTGATGAGATAAAACTCATCGTGTATGGCTGGCCTTAGATTTGTCTGACAGCTGTTGTAAATCATTCCGAGGTGTCCCATATTCAGGCAATGAAATCTGAATGTGATTTGTAAAGTTAATCAAAAAGATTTCAAGTTTCGGGGAATGGGACGGATCATCAAGATTCATGGATTTAAAGAATCCATAGGACCTTTTGGGCTGGATCTAAAATGCAGAGTCTTGGGTCGAATCTTGGGGTCATCTCCAGATCCAGGGTCCAGATGTGAACGAAGTCAAATTCCCTCCCTTGCAGAATACAACATCCAACCTTTTAGTCATCGTTTCATAAATTCAATTCTATATGTTACCGGCATACACTCGGTTTCATCTTGAGTTTGATTTAAGTAGTGGAATAATGCGAGTTGGGGGATTCCCGTAGCCCAAGATGGCATGAAACATCGTCTCTGGCATAAGGTTAAATTTTGTGTATTCGAATGAAAGTTAAAACAAGCGTGGATAAGAAATCTTCTTCTTCGTCGTCTTCTTCTTCTACTTCATCTTCTTCGGAGTGAATTTTTATTTGGTCAGAAGGTCAGCCGAATAATTTAGAATCGAAATATCAGATCCTGACATCCTGCTGAAGTTAAACTGATAGGATGCACCGAATATTGATGAAAATAGAATTTCAGGGCACCAGCTCAACTTTTCCTGGGTTTCTCTACAATTCCGTTTTTAACCGAACAAATTGAGGCCCACTTTAGCTCACATTCTTCACTCGTCCATATTGCATTTTGTCTGATAACCATAACTTTCGAAGGGTTCTTTCGCTTTTGATGATTTCGTCGTCTTCTTCTTCTACTTCATCTTCTTCGGAGTGAATTTTTATTTGGTCAGAAGGTCAGCCGAATAATTTAGAATCGAAATATCAGATCCTGACATCCTGCTGAAGTTAAACTGATAGGATGCACCGAATATTGATGAAAATAGAATTTCAGGGCACCAGCTCAACTTTTCCTGGGTTTCTCTACAATTCCGTTTTTAACCGGACAAATTGAGGCCCACTTTAGCTCACATTCTTCACTCGTCCATATTGCATTTTGTCTGATAACCATAACTTTCGAAGGATTCTTTCGCTTTTGATGAAATTTGCAAATTATGATCAACGATAGGATGCACCGAATATTGATGAAAATAGAATTTCAGGGCACCAGCTCAACTTTTCCTGGGTTTCTCTACAATTCCGTTTTTAACCGAACAAATTGAGGCCCACTTTAGCTCACATTCTTCACTCGTCCATATTGCATTTTGTCTTTTTGTCTGATAACCATAACTTTCGAAGGGTTCTTTCGCTTTTGATGAAATTTGCAAATTATGATCAACGCAAAGAGGAAATTTCCCGAGTTTATTTTGTAGTCATTTGGAGGCCTTGGGTCCCCATTTATTGCATCCAAAGAAGTCTCAGTTAGGCCTAAGGTAAGCAGCATTCTTTCCCGGAAACATTTTACATTTTTTTTTTTTTTTTGTCATTTTCGTTTACTACCTTAATAAATGGTTTTGTGTGTTCAAAGCTTCCTTCATAGGTAAATACCCTGTATGTGTGCTTTCAAGTATGTAATGATATTTCATATCGTGTTTTGAGAGCTTCATCTGCATCATCTCCTTCGTTATATGTATAACTTTTCGTTACATAACTCTGTTTATTTTTTCTGTATATCCTCTTTGATACTCCATGAACCCTGTACTGTCCAATCTCCTTTTCAATTGTTTCAAATATTACTTTATGTACTATCTCGATTATTTCTATTGAAGTCTGTCTTATATCCTTGTAATTGTTTTACTTCTGTGTAGAGACTCTCTGCCTACCTGTAATTCCACCTATCTCTAGCTTTCAGAATACCCAGGTCTTCGTAGCTACGTACACATTGTCTATTTTGACCTATGACGTAAGAGGTAAAATCCAACTACCATTTTGGCTATTTTAATTGGGAATATCGCTGTCCATTGTTTCCAAGGAGTACCTACCTAAGTAAAACCATTACCTAACTGAACCCAAGTACACAAAATACAAATCATGTTCATTTCATCTTCTAATCAAACAATAAAATTGCGAGTGACGTAAAATCGAAGTCATCTATGAGCTATAGCTAGGTACTCGTATACCTCTGATTCGAATGGACATTAGGACATTATGCAATTTGAGAATTTGAAAACAAATCGATTAAAAAAAGCAATCAAACCAAGTCGTAAACTTAGTTAACTTAGAGATCCGTACGTAAATTTCAAACATACCTCCTTAGATTGGAGTTGGACTAAGTCAATAACCAATAATGTTAGGATACTTAGGATTCCTTTTTACTTAGGGGTACCTTACCTTTAGGAGATCCTTGGATCCCTCTATAGAGCCTTTGAGGATATTCAAATCGATCTCTTACCTGAAACAAAACAAGATATTGAGAAATTATTAGGTATAAAGACATAACAAACGAACAAGCAACTTCAGAGGTTTTTTACGAAGAGATTTTGATAGAGGGATATACAAGTTAAACTAGGCTGGTAAATGACTCTTTGAAGATCCAGGTCTTCTAAGAGTCATTTACCATCCAGGTCTTCAAAGGTGACATTAAAACTGATCTTTTTCTTCGCCTTTTACCGTGTACAGAGATCGGCGTTTTTTGTCAGCCTCTCAATCAGCCCTAACTAGGGTGATTGCTTTGGGCTGACATTTGGTTTTGACTACAAATTTTACGAGTGGATGCTCTTCGCAGTCTGGATGACATTAAAACTGATAGTGATGAAAAATTACCAATACAAGAAAGTCACTAGACAAAAAATACACATACATAGGTACAGAACACAGATACACATAAATAAAGATAATTACTACCTATTTGCCCTCATGTTACCTGCTCTCCGACTTACAGTTGAGAAGTTGCGGGTTCGATACTCCCCGGTGTCAACGAATTTCCCTTTTATTACATTTTTTTAAATTTTCTATTTCTTTTGAAATACCTACGTATTCTGCAAATGTAATAGAAAGTCGTGTGATGTTCACACCAGATTTTTAGAAGTTAGAGCATAGGTAATTATGTAACGAGAGAGTATAAGAAATTATTTATTGGTAACTTGTGCCCAGTCATTAACTATTTCTGTAACTTTTTTTTAGAAGTTAGAATGCTCAGACGACTCGGACATATGTACATGTATGTAAATAATTATGTAGGTAGCTAGGTTTATGACATTACAATTTTCAAGGCTAACTTCATAGCAATGCATATTCTGGGCTAAGTTCACATGCAGCTATAGACAGACCCAATAAAAACAATTTGCAGGATTAGAGGCACCGCTGTGACTCACACAGTTTGACGGGCCAAGCACACACCCTTAGGTCCAACGTCTGGGCTAAGTTCACATGCAGCTATAGACAGACCCAATAAAAACAATTTGCAGGATTAGAGGCACCGCTGTGACTCACACAGTTTGATGGGCCAAGCACACACCCTTAGGTCCAACCCCTAACCATGAAATATAGGTCTCAAACACTGTAAAAATCCTTAACACCCAACAATAAGTGATATTAGGTGCAGAAACATGATCAGATAATTCAGGTAGGTATCTAAATAGTTTTACGATTTCGTACGAAGTTTTTATCGGGCGATCGAACGCTTTCGAACTTTTCGCACAATGAGAATTTTTCGATATTTCGAAAGCAATTCGTTAGAAATCTGATCAAAATATAATGGCAGCCCAATTTGTGGTAAAGCCTACAAATTGTAAAGAAAGGAATCCACACAAGCGCGATTTTTAGGAACAGGTAAAATGACCGACCTTACCGTGAATCTATTGGAAATCCATTCTTAATTATCTGCGCAGCTCAAGATTAGAACTACCAAGACTCTGAAAATCCTACAAATTGTAAAGAAAGGAATCCACACAAGCGCGATTTTTAGGAACAGGTAAAATGACCGACCTTACGGTGAATCTATTGGAAATCCATTCTTAATTATCTATTATCTGCGCAGCTCAAGATTAGAACTACCAAGACTCTGAAAACATGTTGTCTATTCACACAATTCCACTTACAAAGGACTGCCGATAAACTTTTGCAAGAATCTTCACTTTCAAATGAGGAATCTCAATGTGCAGGTACTTTATGGCTCTTGTACCCATTTAACTTTTACTGAAACATTCTTCAGTATGCACGGACTTCACAAGATCAAGAGGCCTCTTGTGAAGACCAATGAGATTCAACTGGAGTAGAATGTTGGAAGTTGGAACGTTACTCCAATCCAGTTGGTTGACCAGTTTCAATTGGATTTGTAGCTATACATAAGTGTATTTTGTCCAAATGGACTGGAGTGCACGACCGTCCTATTGTTTACGAGGTACTTTAAGTTTTAAGTACATTATTATGCCATGAAGTACGTTTTCTTTAATATGTATATTGTATAGATGTACCTATGTACTTTAATTATTCAAAGGTGGTTCTCAAATCTCATTGAGGTTATTGGAATCTACTTCTATCTTGTCCAGAGACTCTGGAGGAAACAGTATGCACGACCGTCCTATTGTTTACGAGGTACTTTAAGTTTTAAGTACATTATTATGCCATGAAGTACGTTTTCTTTAATATGTACCTATGTACTTTAATTATTCAAAGGTGGTTCTCAAATCTCATTGAGGTTATTGGAATCCACTTCTATCTTATCCAGAGACTCTGGACTAAACCGAAAGGTCCCTTGATTCCTGCATTTCTCTAGCTCTAGAACAGATAGGGTTAGTGAAACTGAAAATTCTCGAGACAAAAAGGGAATTCGTTGATTAGGTACTCGATTAGATTTTGGCTTGGGTCAATCTTTAATTTCCGTGTCCGGAAGAACCAAAAGTCAGATATGGTGCCAGTGTGTAGCAGGTTGTAGTCTTGATAGCGCGTTCATTTGCTGCAGCGAGTTATTGTACCTTTGGAAGGATTCTCATTTTGGGAAACGCCAACCTCTGCTAGCAATTCAGGGCTCGAATATAGGAAGACCACAATATCAAAAGTCAGATATGGTGCCAGTGTGTAGCAGGTTGTAGTCTTGATAGCGCGTTCATTTGCTGCAACGAGTTATTGTACCTTTGGAAGTAACCTGCCTCACGTTTGGTTAAAATAGGTGCTGCGGTTGGCGGTGTTTTGACCGCTTTTTGGCGGTTTTCAGCTACATCGAGTAAACGGTTATTAGAGATATTGTAAATGTTACAACAGAACACCCAAATAACCACCACTCAATACGATAAGGAAAGTCGTGTGATGTTCACACCAGATTTTTATTCTCGCTTACTTGAGAAATTACTTACTTTCCGAGTCTGGAACCACCTCAGATATGTACGATACCAGAATGTTGCTGTCTGAGAAATTTACCATATCATAATAGAGCTCTAAAGGTAAGGTGATAGAGAACTAAAAACTCGAATCTCCTATATGATAAAGCTACACATAGTGGACGCCATCGATCAATGTCGACTGAAACCGTACACTGCCTCGACAACATGGATTCACCTCTTCGATCGACGGCGTCGAATATATGCGTACACAGCTTAAGCGACATAGCAAGATACATTGCGTCCCTGTATATTTGACTTAGTTTTTTTCTGCGCACCCACCTAAATATTTGCCTAAACGTATTACGAGCATGTGCGTGTTATCAACATTAATGTATCTTGATATCGTTACAGATGCTGAATTAGAATAGCTAATAACCATAACTTCATAGTAGGAACGTCCTTTTTACTTTCTATCATGATGCCCGTGTCTATTATTTGGTAAGTATTTTGTTTATTTTCTTTATACCTTGGAAGAGTTTGAGGGTATAAAGAGCGGGAAGATTGATACTGAATCCAGGAATCCTGTGATAGAAGAAGATATTGACAGACCAAAAACCAAGTTCCAGTGTAAAATTCACCGAGGAAAAGGACCTCTACTGAGCCCCTAAAAGTCTGATGATTGGGACCAAAAGCTAAAATAAATTAAGCATATGAAAAGCCGTTTGAGAGTCATGGTGGAATAAACAAACTAAAAAAAATTTAAAACCATAAAACTTGAACTTACTTCGTTCTTTCAACTTAGAACTAGAAATAGGCAAAACAACCGAATACCTTAAAGTTCCAAGTTCTAACCTTATTGCATCTACTTACCTATTCACCATATTCAGGTTTACTTTCATTCTACGGGAAACAATAGCCACTACATACGGCGAGAAGTTGGCATAAAAATATGCTAATGTCGTCAACCTCGGTTTATTTTTCTAAACCCCAAATCTTGAAAGAACAAATGTGATTCGTCCGGTTGGGTTGGTAATAAAATTGGTATTGTTTTAACTGTTTCTTGCATCCAGGAAATGTAATGGTACCCTCTCATCTCTGAAGTACTTCCTTAGTCCTCACAATTGGTCGAAAATTTTCGCGATCACACATCTTAATATTGCAAGATGCTTTGTTTGTGCAAATCGTATTTTGCTGCGATTTTACTTATTATAGGTTACTGAATTTTCGTGGTTTTAAACACACTTTTTTTATGGGATAAACACACATTAAGACAGGTAAGTAGATATTTTGTCTTGCCTCTAATATGCATAATTGCATATGTATACATGCATAGATATACAAGCAGCAGGTACGGAGGTAGACAGGTAAGTAGATAGGTAGATACCCAAATCTAACCTATATTTTGTCTTGCCTCTAATATGCATAATTGCATATGTATGCATAGATATACATAGAATACAGTATGAATAAAGGTATACTCAAGCAGCAGGTACGGAGGTATATATGTACTTCCTCTCATCTCTGAAGTACTTCCTTAGTCCTCACAATTGGTCGAAAATTTTCGCGATCACACATCTTAATTGCAAGATGCTTTATTTGTGCAAATCGTATTTTGCTGCGATTTTACTTATTATAGGTTACTGAATTTTCGTGGTTTTCAACACACTTTTTTATGGGATGAACACACATTAAGACAGGTAAGTAGATAGGTAGATACTCAAATCTAACCTATATTTTGTCTTGCCTCTAATATGCATAATTGCATATGTATGCATAGATATACATAGAATAAGTACACTATGACTAGTTGAAGGTACTCAAGCAGCAGGTACGGAGGTATACTTAATCAAGTTATCCACACAGATTAACCATTAACCTTGACTTGGAACTTTCAAGTTAATCGTCTCCGGATTTTATTATTAACCATTTCGAAATTTTAGTGTGGTTTAACGGCAGCGATTAAATTTATGTCTTGTTTAGGGTTATTAAGTTTTTTGTTTACGTTAACTCTCTGAGTAGGCTCGGTTGTTTATTGAGTACTAATTTCTACGACTTTCTATAGATCTCAAAGCCATCCTGGAGCCTTGCAAGCTCAATGGTCTTGCGGTAAAGACAAACTGTTTAGCGAGAAATTATTAACAAGACTTATTAAAAATACATGGGTAGGTAGGTATATAAAAAATACGTAAGTGTACGGATGTATGGTAGAATGTAAGAGCGAAGACT
This sequence comes from Diaphorina citri, assembly GCF_000475195.1. Classification (NCBI taxonomy): domain Eukaryota; kingdom Metazoa; phylum Arthropoda; class Insecta; order Hemiptera; family Psyllidae; genus Diaphorina; species Diaphorina citri. The sequence continues at coordinate 153,809 of NW_007377630.1, read as the reverse complement.
TTTTAATTTAAATGAAGCGATGACTCATTTTCTGCGGTAGGTAAGAAGGTAAGTAAGTAATAAGTAATAAGGGAAGTGGGGAAAAAACCCTATAGGTTATTCGAAATACTCTTAGTCCTAATTTCTAAAAAACGCCAGCTAAAGGTTTTACTCGTAGAAAAAGAATTGGTTTGATTATTGTAAGTAAAGCCTAGATTCCTAGAAGAAACTTAATTACTTCGGAAAGCATGACAGTCCCAAAGGCTCGCCCATCCAGACACACTCTCAACATTACTCAATGGCTGGACTTCACACTTAGGGGTACCTTACCTTTAGGAGATCCTTGGATTCCTCTATAGAGACTTTGAGGATATTCAAATCGATCTCTTACCTGAAACAAAACAGGATAATGAGAAATTATTAGGTAGGTATAAAGACATAACAAACAAACAAACAAACAAACAAACAAACAAGCAAGTTCAGAGGTTTTTTACGAAGAGATTTTGATAGAGGGATATACAAGTTAAACTAGGCTGGTAAATGACTCTTTGAAGATCCAGGTCTTCTAAGAGTCATTTACCATCCAGGTCTTCAAAGGTGACATTGAAACTGATCTTTTTCTTCGCCTTTTACCGTGTACAGGGATGGGCGTTTTTTGTCAGCCTCTCAATCAGCCCTAACTAGGGTGATTGCTTTGGGCTGACATTTGGTTTTGACTACAAATTTTACGAGTGGATGCTCTTCGCAGTCTGGATGACATTAAAACTGATAGTGATGAAAAATTACCAATACAAGAAAGTCACTAGACAAGAAATACACATACATAGGTACAGAACACAGATACACATAAATACACCAAAAACCAAGTTCCAGTGCAAAATTCACCGAGGAAAAGGACCTCTACTGAGCCCCTAAAAGTCTGATTGGGACCAAAAGCTAAAAGAAATTAAGCATATGATAAGCCGTTTGAGAGTCATGGTGGAATAAACAAACTAAAAAAAAATTAAAACTATAAAACTTGAACTTACTTCGTTCTTTCAACTTAGAACTAGAAATAGGCAAAACATCCGAATACCTTAAAGTTCCAAGCTCTAACCTTATTGCATCTACTTACCTATTCCCTATTCACCATATTCAGGTTTACTTTCATTCCACGGGAAACAATAGCCACTAGGGTTACCCAACCCCTGCGCACCATTACACGAAGTGATATTAAATTTTAGTTTTGTTTTTTTCCCAAAGAAGTGTTCAAATATTTTTTTTTCATTTATAGTTAAATACATGATCTCATTTCTCATTTATAGTCAACAATCAAAGGATCTGATGTGTTTTTTATTTGACTCTCTAGCTTAAACAGGGACCTTAGAATATCAGTTGGTGCTTAGGTGCGCACAATAACCCCACTCTCCCCTAACCTCATCTCAAATACAAAATTTTATACAGGGTGATCAATTGAAAATACCTTTCTACTATAAACCACTATAGGTATTGAAACCTTGAAAAGTTCATAAGGAAAGGCTTTCGAGATCCGGTTGGGTTGGTAATAAAATTGGTATTGTTTTAACTGTTTCTTGCATCCAGGAAATGTAATGGTACCTCTCATCTCTGAAGTACTAAACTTCCTTAGTCCTCACAATTGGTCGAAAATTTTCGCGATGACACATCTTAATTGCAAGATACTTTGTTTGTGCAAATCGCATTTTGCTGCGATTTTTATACCTACTTATTATAGGTTACTGAATTTTTGTGGTTTTAAACTGTTTTTTATTTGACTCTCTAGCTTAAACAGGGACCTTAGAATATCAGTTGGTGCTTAGGTGCGCACAATTACCCCACTCTCCCCTAAGTCGTTTGAGAGTCATGGTGGAATAAACAAACTGAACTTACTTCGTTCTTTCAACTTAGAACTAGAAATAGGCAAAACATCCGAATAGCTTGAAGTTCCAACTTCTAACCTTATTGCATCTACTTAATACAAAATCGACTTGGAATTTCGGTCGAAAAAATAGGTGATTTTCTTTTTGCCCGTGGTCAGCATCTAGATTGGTGCATGACCATCTGGACATTGGTTTGTTGCCGGCTTTTCCCGGCCTCATTTAGACTGGGTGAGCTGAATGTGTGGATGCATGTAGCTTGCAGCCGAATCTAAACATTTTAATATAAGTAGTATTCAAGCACACCAAATCAGGGAACGTAACCCCATACAAAAATTCTTCCAACAAGGGTCCTGAAACTTGTGGTATTCGGTCGAAAAAATAGGTGATTTTCTTTTTGCCCGTGGTCAGCATCTAGATTGGTGCATGACCATCTGGACATTGGTTTGTTGCCGGCCTCATTTAGACTGGGTGAGCTGAATGTGTGGATGCATGTAGCTTGTAGCCGCATCTAAACATTTTAATAAGTATAGTATTCCAACACACCAAATCAGGGAACGTAACCCCATACAAAAATTCTTCCAACAAGGGTCCTGAAACTTGTGGTATACCTTATCACTCTTTTTTTTCCCTCAGTGTAGGAATAACTTCTGAACCTATGTAGGTAAGTATAGGTAAATACATAAATATTTACCTATTTATGTATAAGTAGGTAGGTAATATTGTTTGCTTATACCTACCTCTTTACCTCGGGAATTTCATGTTTCCCAAATTACAAGCAGAGAGCTCAGCTGAGGTAGAAGAATATGTTTAACTTAATGTTTTCGAAAATTTCTGTTACCTACTTTCGTGTTTTTCTTCGATACCTAGGTATTTCTGTTCATTCAAGTGAAATACGAAAAGTTCTTTCAGTTTCCTCTCTACCAATCTACTTTCTGCTCTCCCAAAATTTCTCTCTCCCAAAATTTACTTAATTCTCTTCTTTTCCTGGTAAACAGGAGGGCGTGGGTTCAATCCCAGCTGAGGTATGGAATTTTATCCTCAATATAATTTGAGAATTTGACCACAATAATAGTAGTAGCCTACTGCTGGAGTAAAGGGACTTTTCAGTCCTATGCGAGCAGTATAAATAAGCACTATTATTATTATTATTATTATTATTGGAAGGATTCTCATTTTGGTATTTTGGGAAGGATTTTGGGAAACGCCAACCTCTGCTAGCAATTCAGGGCTCGAATATAGGAAGACCACAATACATTATGAAGGTCTTTAGGTCTGATCACCTGTGGGGGTCTGTCTCCCGCTGTTCCTTTTGATCCAGTAACAATGCACAACTCCATACAATAGGTAAATAAACCACTTAGCAGAATCCATGTTGACACATTAGAGAGAATTACGAACCAAAATGGACGAGTTAGTGAATAGCGGAGTTTGGAGCAGAAATAAATTGTCATCAGAGTCAGAGCAAATGGTGGAGGGGTTTCAAAGGAGTTATACAAGTGTTGTCGTGGTTACGTTCTATGAACTCATAGGTATGTCTACTTCTAATATTAAATTATTAAAATTGTTGAAAAAACTTATCTAACTTGAGATCAGAGGCAAGTTGGTAGGTACTATCAAACTTTCGTGGCTTCCTTTCTGATGTCATTTTAGGGTGCCGAAATGTGATAAAAGTAAAATTGGACATCAGAATTAAAGAGAAAAGAACTGCTAAATCATTCTTTTCCTCTAAATGCTGTCCAATTATCAAAATTGAAAGGAAAAGTTACCTCCAGCCGTTGATAACTTGGATCCGCATAATACGGGGTACCTATGGACTGGAGACTGGACAATACATAGATAAGACTACAACATCCCAATAACAACATTTCCAACAAACATCGATTAAAAAACGAAAGACACTTAAAGTAAGGAACACATACCTACAATACAAAACACACAATCTTACAATAGGTAAATAAACCACTTAGCAGAATCCATGTTGACACATTAGAGAGAATTACGAACCAAAATGGACGAGTTAGTGAATAGCGAGTTTGGAGCAGAAACCATCTACCAAAGTGTTCCAAGCACCTAGGTGCCTACAGATGGAGTGATTTGATTCAATAACTGAAAGATTTGACAATGACTTACTTTTAGTTTCATCTCTATTATTACAACTGGGACTATTACTATTATTTGATCAAGATGACAATGACTTACTTTTAGTTTCATCTCTATTATTACAACTGGGACTATTACTATTATTTGATCAAGATAATCATTATTACTATTATTAGATCAAGATAATCATTATTACTATTACTATTATTTGATCAAGATAATCATCCGTGATTATCTCTCCATTTGATTTTCTCCTCTTTCTAGATCAACTGAATGAAAGTCGGAGTGGACATCGCTGATGGTACCAGAGCTGTTTCATTGTCCATCATCACAATTGTTATGGTTATATTCACGGTCATGGATGAGACTCGTTTCCCGGATACAGGGTGTTACTGGATTCGATCCCCGTCGAGGCATGAATTTTTATTCTCGTTTACTTGAGAAATTACTTACTTTACTTGCTTTCCGAGTCTGGAACCACCTCAGATATGTACGATACCAGAATGTTGCTGTCTGAGAAATTTACCATATCATAATAGAGCACCGGGTTTTCCCGGGAGGGAATTCAATCCTTGGAAGAGTGTAAGCAGACTTGTGTTCATAGTTTCAACTTATTGTTTCATTACAAATTTCAGTAAATGGTTTCTTCAAATTAAATTGATTGAAATTACTTGCTTTCCGAGTCTGGAACCACCTCAGATATGTACGATACCAGAATGTTTGATGTCTGAGAAATTTACCATATCATAATGGAGCTCTAAAGGTTAGGTGGTAAGAGAACTAAAAACTCGAATCTCCTATGATAAAGCTACACATAGTGGACTCCATCGATCAATGTCGACTGAAACCGTACACTGCCTCGACAACATGGATTCACCTCTTCGATCGACGGCGTCGAATATATGCGTACACAGCTTAGGTGACATAGCAAGATACATTGCGTCCCTGTATATTTGACTTAGTTTTTTTCTGCGTACTACCCACACCTAAATATTTGCCTAAACGTATTACGAGCATGTGCGTGTTATCAACATTAATGTATCTTGATATCGTTACAGATACAGATGCTGAATTAGAATAGCTAATAACCATAACTTAATAGTAGGAACGTCCTTTTTAGTACGTCCTTCCTTTATTATTACTAGGTTTTGGTTTTTTTGATTATAAATAATCTCAACAACTTGTATCACCTGTTTGTAGTATGTTGTTAATCCTCATAGCTTGTAGGCAGGTATGTAATCAAGTCGGCTATGTCTACTTCAATGTCTTTGTATTCATTGAACTTGTTGAGAGATTAATATTAGGGACAAAATCTTAAACCTCTTTACCCAATTTTCGGAGAGGCATTGATTGACCCTTTTTCAGTGTTATTAATGGCTTTGGACCTAAGTGTACCTTCACCAATATAGGTAACTAGGCAAGATCTTTCTACATTATTAACATTATTATCATGTCATGACCTATTCTAATTTGTAGTCCTCATGATAATGGCTTCATTAAAGCTCATCTTATGGATGATGTACATACGCATCTATTAAATCTCTAATAATAGGGTTAAATCCTCCGCCTTCAATAACTTTATCAGTGAATTCTTCAGTTATACCCATCCAAGGCGCAAGCATCTTCTTTTACGGACGGGTATACCATTTATTATTAAATGTATTTTTTCTATCTTGTTGTCTTTTAGTACGGTACCTAAATGTTTGTGTATCGAACATCAAACAAATGAAATATTGTTAAATAAATAAACTGTTTGGCAGATCCACCACTGTGCTCATTATTTTTCTATCTTGTTGTCTTTTAGTACGGTACCTAAATGTTTGTGTATCGAACATCAAACAAATGAAATATTGTTAAATAAATAAACTTTTTGGCAGATCCACCACTGTGCTCATTAACCTTATTGTTTTCCTTGCCAAATCCTCCTGTTCTTCTATCAATACTCTTCTGCATTGGAAGATTCCTTCATCATCATCAGGTTGCAATAAAAATCATAATGTCTAAAGAAAACAAGACTAGGAAACTCATTGAAGCGAACAAACAGACGGCTTGACGCTTTTACATCCGTTAGAAGTGTCTTGACCCATACCGTGTACTCAGCAAAAACACTTAGCCCAACTGGAGCAGCGGTCTTTAAACCGGGTTTTCCCGGGAGGGAATTCAATCCTTGGAAGAGTGTAAGCAGACTTGTGTTCATAGTTTCAACTTATTGTTTCATTACAAATCTCAGTGAATGGTTTCTTCAAATTAAATTGATCTCAAGGGCAAGGAAAACCCAGACCCTTGACAAATGGAGTATGCCTGAAGGCATGTCCCCGAGTTTGTGTTGAAAGCACGATTATAATAATGTAGTTAATCCTTTCGTGAAAGACCTTGCCACGTAGATAAGGGTACGTGATGGTAGGTACCTCTGGTGCGTTTCATTGGATTTCGGGATATTATCCGAATCTGAATCGTCACTACTTCTTGATATCTTGATGGTATAAATCTAATAATAGGAAGACTTTGTGGTACTCCTTTCGAACGAAAGTTACATCATGATAATATACCGAGAGGGCGATGGCAAGAGCTTCCGAAACTCGGTACGCTCAGATACGGAAGATACCCAAATACCAAATTTTCCTGAAGGTTGAGAACCTCTGGTTTCCAGAACAACCAAGTCGTACATCCGTTAGAAGTGTCTTGACCCATACCGTGTACTCAGCAAAAACACTTAGCCCAACTGGAGCAGCGGTCTTTAAACCGGGTTTTTCCGGGACGGAATTCAATCCTTGGAAGAGTGTAAGCAGACTTGTGTTCATATAGTTTCAACTTATTGTTTCATTACAAATTTCAGTAAATGGTTTCTTCAAATTAAATTGATCTCAAGGGCAAGGAAAACCCAGACCCTTGACAAATGGAGTGTGCCTGAAGGCATGTGATGTGTTCCAATCCACTTGACCCGAGTTTGTGTTGAAAGCACGATTATAATAATGTAGTTAATCCTTTCGTGAAAGACCTTGCTACGTAGATAAGGGTACGTGATGGTAGGTACCTACCTCTGGTGCGTTTCATTGGATTTCGGGATATCGGAATCTGAATCGTCCCTACTTCTTGATGGTATAAATCTATAAATAGGAAGACTTTGTGGTACTCCTTTCGAACGAAAGTCACATCATGATAATATACCGAGAGGGCGATGGCAAGAGCTTCCGAAACTCGGTACGCTCAGATACGGAAGATACCCAAATACCAAACTTTCCTGAAGGTTGAGAGCCTCTGGTTTCCAGAACAACCAAGTCGAGAGCTCAGAGTCCATGTTCTTATTCTATTAGCTCTGAATTCATGATCCTAGGTAAGAAGAATAGAGGATAAAGATCTGAGACCTATTGTAATCTAAGTAGTTAAATCTCGGCTGAGTCTTTAGCTCTATTGTTTTCAAAGCAGGAGGCTTCTCTTTGTCGCATAATTTGTCTAGTTTCCTACCAGCCTGATTACTGTGTGATATAATAATGTGACAAATATGGCTCTTTCGTCTATGATTATTATCACAGTTTTGTTGTTTTTGATGGTGTGATGGGATTTCAGAAGGCTCGTTCATATATTTTTGAGCTAGAATTTTGGTATTTTTGATGTTCTTCTGATAGAATCTGACAACCGTTTGTTCTGTTGTCTGTGGATTAGGATGAAATTGACAAATATGGCTCTTTCGTCTATGATTATTATCACAGTTTTGTTGTTTTTGATGGTGTGATGGGATTTCAGAAGGCTCGTTCATATGTTTTTGAGCTAGAATTTTGGTATTTTTGATGTTCTTCTGATAGAATCTGACAACCGTTTGTTCTGTTGTCTGTGGGTTCGGATGAAATCTGACAACTCAACGTTAAATTTTAGAGCTTGAGGTCAATCTTTGGCTTTAAGAGAAACAATCAATAATTTATTGATGAGCTGCCCAGCCCAGCGTCTGGGTTGCCATTTGACACAGCATACAACTCAAACAGACATGTAACATTAAAATTAATTTGAAAAGTTTGTAACTTGAATAAAATAACAATGAGAATTAAGAAAATGAAAAATAAATTACGAACATTATCGAAATTTGTAAAGATCCAGAACGAAAAATGCCACATTTTTAAAGATTTTCGAGATTTGAAAAGATACCAAACAGAAACTATTTGCCAAATCCTACATATGTCCGTCATAAACGTAATAAATTACCTCATGATTCTCAAACAATACAATCCATCCAACAAACACTCGAACAACTAGGCTCGATATGACAAACGTCTAGGAATGTGATGTGTGATCAAGTGATCATAATAGATGTGTTAATTTTGACACTAGACATAACAACGTGAAAATGCACCAGAAATGTTACACGAGTTACATCCATGTCTGGTGACAAAATCCTCGTGACCTTAAACCTCTTTACCCAATTTTTGGAGAGGCATTGATTGACCCTTTTTCAGTGTTATTAATGGCTTTGGATCTAAGTGTACCTTCACCCTTCACCAATATAGGTAACTAGGCAAGATCTTTCTACATTATTATCATGTCATGACCTATTCTAATTTGTAGTCCTCATGATAATGGCTTCATTAAAGCTCATCTTATGGATGATGTACATACGCATCTATTAAATCTCTAATAATAGGGTTAAATCCTCCGCCTTCAATAACTTTATCAGTGAATTCTTCAGTTATACCCATCCGTGGCGCAAGCATCTTTTACGGACGGGTATACCATTTATTATTAAATGTATTTTTTTTTTAACTGTTTCTTGCATCCAGGAAATGTAATGGTACCCTCTCATCTCTGAAGTACTTCCTTAGTCCTCACAATTGGTCGAAAATTTTCGCGATCACACATCTTAATTGCAAGATGCTTTGTTTGTGCAAATCGTATTTTGCTGCGATTTTACTTATTATAGGTTACTGAATTTTTGTGGTTTTAAACACACTTAAAGTATTTTGGCCACCATTCTAACAAATCGAGCATAGGTTTGAAGACCTCCTCTGGTCAACCATACGTTTCCACTGTCTATTTCATGGCGTTTTCCACAACCGAGACCAAAAGTGACAGGTCAGATCTCTACACGATGACAATGCGTTCTTGTGCGATCCGATACTTTGTAGAATCCAGTGGAGGAGATTTTCAAAAGGGGAAAATCTCTACACGATGACAATGCGTTCTTGTGCGATCCGATACTTTGTAGAATCCAGTGGAGGAGTATCATGAGATTTTCAAAAGGGGAATCTTGGGAAACTCTATTATGTGAAATTTAATTCAGTCAAACATGACTGAATCAAATGAGATTTCGCTTTGGACGTAAACACAGCGAAATCTTACAATCCCATTGGTTTAGCCAAGTTTGACTGAAATAAATTTCACATAATCGAATACAACTCTGTAAACCCGCACACAGTATGCCGATCTGTTGGTGGTCGTGGAATCAAGGTCGAATAATCCCGAACACCCCATTTCATGAACAAAAACTCTCGGTCTCAAGTCAAACTGAAAGAAAATTTGGCCAAATGAGACGTTTGGGTTTCTCAAAGGTATCAAGTTGTACAACATGATCTAATCCACCTGAGGAATCGCCGCGAACGACCTACCAGCTGGAGTTAAAGCGCCTTTCCGGAAAATAAGGACATTAAATTTGTGATTGATGGTTTAGTGCAGCTTAAGGGCCTGTATTTTGTTCATAAACATGGCCCTTACTATTTTCGGTAAGTGGTCAGCACTGTCAGCAGGATGTGAGAAATAACTTCTTTCAAAGAAGCAGTAGAGAGGTAGGGAAGCGGTGCTTTCACGGAGAACACACCACTAAAAGAATTCTATCCAAATCAATGAGCAGTCCTATCCATATCAACAGTATGTCGTATACCTATTGGTGTATGTCTTTCAATAATATGGGTAAGTAGTAAGTACCGAAGTGTGTGTATTACCATCATATTTTCTTCACTTTCACTGACAGGATACGTCGGAATGACATCAGGTACGTGCCCAACGTCCATTCAACCAGTTTTCATTCATTGATGAGATTTTTCTTCGTCTCCAATATTATGAAATCGAAGAGACGCGAGACAGAGTATATCTGAAGTATGCGCTGGAACTGCTGGAAGTTCTGGAGTTGCAGAGTTCTGGAAGAATGCCTGTTCATGAGGGGCCAGCCCTAACAGGCGGACCTGATCAGGTGTACTTAAGGTCTACCTGATAATGAGTGGCTAACCTAAGATGCCTTGGAAAACACGGATATGTAAGTATAAGTAAGTTAGGAGCTAGTAGGGTTATCTGAAATTGAAAATTGACCTTCCATAGAAATGTCAAAAGAGTCAAATCAACAGAGTTTGGATATCTAAGGACGATAGATTGTGGATTTGATGACCTACTAAACAAACTACATAGTTTCCAAGACTAAAAGATTAACACCAACCAGCTTCTTGATGAGGGGTTTGGACTTTGGACCAATCGAGCAATCACCAATATGATGTGAAGTGTCCATTATCTTTGATCCTATAACCTTACAACGTTTTGAAGTTACACCCTATAAGTACCCTACAAGTAAGTAGTCTAAAGCCCGCAACACACCCTACCTTGCTACGTAGATAAGGGTACGTGATGGTAGGTACCTACCTCTGGTGCGTTTCATTGGATTTCGGGATATCGGAATCTGAATCGTCACTACTTCTTGATGGTATAAATCTATAAATAGGAAGACTTTGTGGTACTCCTTTCGAATGAAAGTCACATCATGATAATATAGGTACCGAGAGGGCGATGGCAAGAGCTTCCGAAACTCGGTACGCTCAGATACGGAAGATACCCAAATACCAAACTTTCCTGAAGTGTGTTCCAATCCACTCGACCCGAGTTTGTGTTGAAAGCACGATTATAATAATGTAGTTAATCCTTTCGTGAAAGACCTTGCTACGTACACGTAGATAAGGGTACGTGATGGTAGGTACCTCTGGTGCGTTTCATTGGATTTTGGGATATTATCCGAATCTGAATCGTCCCTACTTCTTGATGGTATAAATCTATAAATAGAAAGACTTTGTGGTAGTCCTTTCGAACGAAAGTCACATCATAATAATATACCGAGAGGGCGATGGCAAGAGCTTCCTAAACTCGGTACGCTCAGATACGGAAGATACCCAAATACCAAACTTTCCTGAAGGTTGAGAACCTCTGGTTTCCAGAACAACCAAGTCTTGTAGTAGCAGCAGGTTCACCAAATTACACAATGTCTTCACTTTCTGAAACTGGGAGTTTTAGGAATCTTGCAGTGGCTATTGGGTTCACTCCAACCAAGGGCCATCAAAACCAGCAACTCACCAAATCACCAAACTGTCATTCCTGAAGGTTGAGAACATCTGGTTTCCAGAACAACCAAGTCGAGAGCTCAGAGTCCATGTTCTTATTCTTATTAGCTCTGAATTCATGATCCTAGGTAAGAAGAATAGAGGATAAAGATCTGAGACCTATTGTAATCTAAGTAGTTGGGCATGTTAATGCCCTGGTTGTACTAATTATGAATGCGGTTCCTAATGAAACTGATATGTTTGCCACAAGAGTCTGAGCAACCCAGAATAAGAACTGAGAATACTGGGTGTACGATTTGTTTTCGAATTGAGACTAGGTTTGAAGATCATAATAAATGCATGTTAATGCCCTGGTTGTACTAATTATGAATGCGGTTCCTAATGAAACTGATATGTTTGCCACAAGAGTCTGAGCAACCCAGAATGAGAACTGTGTGAGAATTACAGGGTGTATTAGGTGTTTTCGAATTGAGATTAGGTTAGAAGATCATATTAAAAAAATCAGAAAGTCCAAAAAAGAGTCAAATGTTGAACTTTAGGTTTGAAGATCATAATAAATATATCAGAAAGTTCAAAAAAGAGTCAAATGGGGAACTTCATCAAATGGGTCGGATCTGACACACAATATGCATACCGTTGAATCAAATTGACCTGCATACTAGAACTTAAAGAACCAGAAGAAGTTACACCACAAGGGAGACCAAAAATGAATTATTAAACCTAGTGACATGGAAGAGAAAGGATAATGGCGAAATCAAAGAAAGAGGATTTCGTTATACGAACGTAGAAAATGATAAAAGTAAAGGAATTAATACTATCAGTGACATGGAAGAGAAAGGATAATGGCGAAATCAAAGAAAGAGGATTTCGTTATACGAACGTAGAAAATGATAAAAGTAAAGGAATTGATATAGGGTAAGTGTACCATTTATTCGCCCACCTAAAAAAAGTACCATTTATTGGCCCACCTGTATTCTACGCCACAAGTCTGAACTGGACGAAAATTTTTCAAGATCCAATTTCATCAAAAGAAAGGGCTTAAAGACTGCTATCGAACCAGTGCTATTCAAAAATTGTAGTCACAAAAACAAAAATTAGAAAAATAAATGTGGGTAGGTGGGCCAATAAATGGTACGTTTTTTAGGTGGGCGAATAAATGGTACACTTACCCTAATAGAAATACTATCAAAAATGTTGCAGAGATTTCACACCAGTCGACTAGGATGGACAATTTTACTGGCACGCCGACCCCCAAAAAAAAATTGGGAAAAGACAGAGTACAAGAAGAAAGATGATGAAGTTCTTCTCCTAATGAGGACTACTTCTGCCTAAAAGGTTCGTCAAATAGGAGTAACCGTGACTTATGGCATCAATGGTGAATTGGTGATACCTAACCAAGTATGGTAAAAGTGTTACCATTTTGGGATCTAATACTATCAAAAATGTTGCAGAGATTTCACACCAGTCGACTAGGATGGACAATTTTACTGGCACGCAGAGTAGAAGAAAGATGATGGAGTTCTGAATCTGCCAAAAAGCTTCGTCGAATAGGAGTAACCGTGACTTATGGCATCAATGGTGAATTGGTGATACCTAACCAAGTATGGTAAAAGTGTTACCAATTAGGATTGTACATGGTCCACTACGACCACCCGGTAAATGGGCACTACCAAATTGAGCTTTATGTTAGAAAATATAGCAATGCTCTCTCATGGCCTCAATTATTGGTTTATAGTCGCCGGTAGGTATACCAGAATAGTGTGTAAAGATCCAGAACGAAAAATGCCACATTTTTAAAGATTTTCGAGATTTGAAAAGATACCAAACAGAAACTATTTGCCAAATCCTATGTCCGTCATAAACGTAATAAATTACCTCATGATTCTCAAACAATACAATCCATCCAACAAACACACGAACAACTAGGTTCGATATGACAAACGTCTAATAGGAATGTGATGTGTGATCAAGTGATCATAATAGATGTGTTCCAGAATAGTGTGTTACAATTCTGTTTGATTCTACACATGGGATTGGTAGCTTTACTTTGTCTTAACATATTCAGGTAGGTTTTTATTTGCTCAACGCTGAGTAAACCGGAGAGTTCTCTCCCTATTTATCTCCGAAGTAACATATTCAGGTAGGTTTTTATTTGCTCAACGCTGAGTAAACCGGAGAGTTCTCTCCCTATTTATCTCCGAAGACAGAATAGTGTGTTACAATTCTGTTTGTTTCTACACATGGGATTGGTAGCTTTACTTTGTCTTAACATATTCAGGTAGGTTTTTATTTTATTTGCTCAACGTAAACCGGAGAGTTCTCTCCCTATTTATCTCCGAAGATTTTTTCTTATTTTTTTTAGGTCAGGAAATTAATTTACATACAAACGAAACCGTTTTTGGGAATCCTCTATGGTGTGTTTACGTTTATGATTTTTACTTTCAGACGAAGTTCATGGATTTGTGTCAGTACTGTCAGAGTAGGAAGATGGTTATCTGTGATATGTCTGTTTGAACGATTGGGAGATCTTTCTTGAACCAATATTTGATTTTGATATTTTTTTGTTTGGTCAGTGTGTTTACAATTTCTCGCTTTCCGTGTCTGTTTGATTTATGACTGGAAGTAGGCTTCAGGTGAGTCGTTGTCTTCTTCATCCTATCGTCTTCTTTTTATTGGTCTTTCTCTTCTTCTTGTTCTTCTTCTACTTCTCCTTCTTCTTCTTTTTCTTCTTCTTCGTCGTCTTCTTCTTCTTCTTCTTCCTTCTTCTTCTCCTTCTTCTTGGCCTTTTTCTTCTCCTTCTTCTCTTCTTCAAACGTGAAAATGCACCAGAAATGTTACACGAGTTACATCCATGTCTGGCAAACCAGCTGTGTCCAGACCATGACCTATGCTACAGAACTGGCCAAAGAATGACCGATCGGGTTATTCCTTGTGGAATGTCCCGAATTTCTGGAATAACAAAATGCCTTAATGGCGGATGAAAATAAGAGGGCACCCCAACTGACGAGCTCGGACAATGAGTACACCCACATCAGTCATGGAAAAAGGGAGACCGAAAAGCTTCACCGCATGTGTATGGAGCCATATTTTTGTATTTGCTTTAGAAAATTGGCGGCAAATGAATGAACTATCATTGAATACATCAAATTATACCAACGGATTTCAAGGAATGAAAATGCCAACAAAATATAGGAGATGGAAAAAAGCTCATTTAAGTAGACATCAGTCTTCAGCTATTGGATAGCAAGACTAATAAATTGGTGGAGGACCTCCATTGGACCATGACCTATGCTACAGAACCGGCCAAAGAATGACCGATCGGGTTATTCCTTGTGGAATGTCCCGAATTTCTGGAATAACAAAATGCCTTATTGGCGGATGAAAATAAGAGGGCACCCCAACTGACGAGCTCGGACAATGAGTACACCCACATCAGTCATGGAGAGAGGGAGACCGAAAAGCTTCACCGCATGTGTATGGAGCCATATTTTTGTATTTGCTTTAGAAAATTGTCGGCAAATGAATGAACTATCATTGAATATATCAAATTATACCAACGGATTTCAAGGAATTAAAATGCCAACAAAATATAGGAGATGGAAAAGAGCTCATTTAAGTAGACATCAGTCTTCAGCTATTGGATAGCAAGACTAATAAATTGGTCGAGGACCTCCATTAAAAAGTATCTTGGCCACCATTCTAACAAATCGAGCATAGGTTTGAAGACCTCCTCTGGTCAACCATACGTTTCCACTGTCTATTTCATGGCGTTTTCCTCAACCGAGACCAAAAGTGACAGGTCAGATCTCTACACGATGACAATGCGTTCTTGTGCGATCCGATACTTTGTAGAATCCAGTGGAGGAGTATCATGAGATTTTCAAAAGGGGAAACCTGAGTGGTATTCGATTATGTGAAATTTAATTCAGTCAAACATGACTGAAACAAATGAGATTTCGCTTTGGACGTAAACACAGCGAAATCTTACAATCCCATTGGTTCAGCCAAGTTTGACTGAAATAAATTTCACATAGTCGAATACAACTCTGTAAACCCGCACACAGTATGCCGATCTGTTGGTGGTCGTGGAATCAAGGTGCACATAGTCGAATACAACTCTGTAAACCCGCACACAGTATGCCGATCTGTTGGTGGTCGTGGAATCAAGGTGGAATAATCCCGAACACGCCATTTCATGAACAAAAACTCTCGGTCACAAGTCAAACTGAAAGAAAATTTGGCCAAATGAGACGTTTGGGTTTCTCAAATGTATCAAGTTGTACAACATGATCTAATCCACCTGAGGAATCGCCGCGAACGACCTACCAGCTGGAGTTTAAACGCCTTTCCGGAAAATAAGGACATTATTATTTGTGATTGATGGTTTAGTGCAGCTTAAGGGCCTGTATTTTGTTCATAAACATGGCCCTTACTATTTTCGGTAAGTGCCCCCAGGAATTGGCTATCCATCTTGTAATAATTGCCATTTGTAGGCACAACTACGTATTTAATCCCTAAATCCTGTGTACTGTCCATCAGCCACTCCTATGCCAAGAACAAGGGACCCCACCTACTCCACAACTGTGCCTACTATTACGCCAGATTAACTAGGAAAAACCTGTACCATGTCCTTTAGAGGGCCCCTGAACCCTCGGGGTTCAAGATTCCAATACAGTCTAACCAATACGTAGCGAATACCTGCTTCCAATAACTTGATCTATATTTATACCTCTGGCATGCACCTTGCTAGGACGTCCTACATCAAGTGCTTCGAACAAAAGGGTGGTGGTTCACCAATGGCCTCGAAAGCTCAGACTGGTTTACTACTTCTCTGTTGCCTCAGTGTGTTTTCCCTTCGGCATTACATTCTTTCTCTTGACGATTGAATTCTTGATCCGTTTTGTTGCAACATTCGAGATTACCAAGGAAGTTCAGAAATTTTAATCGTGTTAAGCATATTTAAATGCTTGTCACAAATATCGTTCCCCAAGGAATAATCCCGAACACCCCATTTCATGAACAAAAACTCTCGGTCTCAAGTCAAACTGAAAGAAAATTTGGCCAAATGAGACGTTTGGATTTCTCAAAGGTATCAAGTTGTACAACATGATCTAATCCACCTGAGGAATCGGCGCGAACGACCTACCAGCTGGAGTTTAAACGCCTTTCCGGAAAATAAGGACTAATACTATCAAAAATGTTGCAGAGATTTCACACCAGTCGACTAGGATGGACAATTTTACTGGCACGCAGAGTAGAAGAAAGATGATGAAGTTCTGAATCTGCCAAAAAGCTTCGTCGAATAGGAGTAACCGTGACTTATGGCATCAATGGTGAATTGGTGATACCTAACCAAGTATGGTAAAAGTGTTACCATTTTGGGATCTACATGGTCCACTACGACCACCCGGTAAATGGGCACTACCAAATTGAGCTTTATGTTAGAAAATATAGCAATGCTCTCTCATGGCCTCAATTATTGGTTTATAGTCGCCGGTAGGTATACCAGAATAGTGTGTTACAATTCTGTTTGTTTCTACACATGGGATTGGTAGCTTTACTTTGTCTTAACATATTCAGGTAGGTTTTTATTTGCTCAACGCTGAGTAAACCGGAGAGTTCTCTCCCTATTTATCTCCGAAGTTTTTTTCTTAAATTTTTTAGGTCAGGAAATTAATTTACATACAAACGAAACCGTTTTTGGGAATCCTCTATGGTGTGTTTACGTTTATGATTTTTACTTTCAGACGAAGTTCATGGATTTGTGTCAGTACTGTCAGAGTAGGAAGATGGTTATCTGTGATATGTCTGTTTGAACGATTGGGAGATCTTTCTTGAACCAATATTTGATTTGTGTTCATATTTTTTTGTTTGGTCAGTGTGTTTACAATTTCTCGCTTTCCGTGTCTGTTTGATTTATGACTGGAAGTAGGCTTCAGGTGAGTCGTTGTCTTCTTCTTCCTATCGTCTTCTTTTTACTGGTCTTTTTCTTCTTCTTGTTCTTCTCCGCCTACTTCTTCTTTTTCTTCTTCTTTTACTTCTTTTTCTTTCTTTTCTTGAATTATCTCCTCTATAATTGGAAGAAACAAGGTGCGAACCTTGCCCGATACTCTTACCTCCCTACTTGTGAATATTCACGACAGTATAAAATGATATAACATACGTAGTAATAAACTGATTTGGCCTTGGAGTGAGCCAAGTGATAGTTTTCGCCGATGACAGAATGGAAATACAGGAACAAGTTCTTTCAACTGATTTTTTCTTCGACAAGATGGCGTGGCGATTGAAGGTTTCCCTGAATACAATCGTTGTCAGTAGATGTATTGTCAGACGTAGTGAGTTTTGACATTATCGACAGTTTGGATCTTGGATAAATGCAAGCAACATAAAAAGATCCTTACAAGTCCAATTTTGAATTTTACAACAGTAAAAAATGTCATGACAAAATTAGCTAGTAAACTACTTGTTTTCTGTTATTTGGTAGGTATTGTGTTTTAGCAGTTCCGTGAAGATCTTCTGTCGCAATTTTTCGGAAAGATCAGGGGGGGATCAGTCTTTCGGGTTTTATCCTTATCCGTTCAGTCAGTTAAATTCCCCCCGGAATTGGCTATCCATCTTGTAATAATTGCCATTTGTAGGCGCAACTACGTATTTAATCCTTAAATCCTGTGTGCTGTCCATCAGCCACTCCTATAGAACAAGGAACCCCACCTACTTTACAACTGTGCCTACTATTACGCCAGATTAACTAGGAAAAACCTGTACTTGTAGGAGAAGGCCTATGTCCTCTATGATTTATTGGAATCCTCTTTACTTATTGGAAACAAGTATTTCAGGTGGTCAATTGATCCCAAAGGCAAGGAAAACCTAGACCCTTGACAAATGGAGTTTGTCTGAAGGTCTCTGATGGGTTCCAATCCACGTGAATCATGTGAATAAAATATGCCATAACAGTTAGCTTTTTGCTACTCACAAGAGAAAACAACTTTCCAAAATAGTTATAGGAACAAAAATTTAACTATTTCGGACCTCAGAACAGAATACTCTGCATACCTGTTTGGTGTATACCTGACCATTCGGTTGGAGAAAATGACACCAAACTGACCAATGTCAAACAACTCTATCTACGCAACGAATAGAGATCACACGAGAGAAAGAGAGAAACAATCAATAAAATTTATTGACGGATTGCCCAAAGTTTTGGGTTGCCAAAACGAGACAACATCGGACAAAATTGTTGCAGTAAAAATGAGATTGAAAAGAAGAAGATTGATCGAAGTATGAGGTAAGTCGATACAGGTTATATTATCAACTGTCGGAAAATCTTCAACTTGGCACTGATTGCCAAGTCATAGAGTAAATACCAAAAGTTGACCTTTCATAACACATTGATGTAAATACGTACCATATACATATTATTTATTTTAATTTATTCATGCCATATTCTTGTGTTTGCTGTATAATCACCTGGTGTTTGGTACACGTGTTTAACACAGAGTCTGATTTTCTGACGTACTCGAATATTGAGATATTGTGGTTCCAGTCTCTATGATGGGTGACGGTCATAATCAGGATCATGGGGTATTATTATTATTATTATATTACCTACTATTATTATTATATTGATATCTGAATAATCTATTTTATTATTGAGTTACGGTAAGTTATGAAAGTAACATTGGTGTGTCTTGCCTATTAAAAATATCGTCTGCGATTAATTGCCCGCAAAGATCCAAAGTTGGGAACGTTCCAGGAAATTCGTGTTTTCACATTTCACTGCTTGAATTTATTGAAGAAGATATACATAGTGAAGAAGTCTAGCAATGCCAACAGAGGAGATCGATACACATCGCCTTGAGACAAATTTTATGAAAATCTACATTACCTAAGTCCTCTTGAATATTGTAAGAACCTTTGAAAAGGTAGAAGCATCATTGGAGTGTCCACAAGCATTATCCCCAACAGATTCCTCATTCCTTTACCTAACTATGTAAACAAATCAATTCTGTTGATAAATCCCGAACCTGTAATGAAACGGTACAACAGAACTTTTGAAAATTGGAAGATTGTTTGGAGACTCACTTGGTAGATATGAGCTATTAATGGGTTGTTACCCTGTAACACATTACACATTAGTAACACCAATACTGTTCTACCACCTACCATTCCTAAGAACTTCATTGGTAATGCACCGAAAGATACCACACTTGTCGGTAAATTGAGTCTAATCCAATAAGCGAAGAACAATCATTAATCATAACTTTGGTTGCATCTCGACTCAGTTCTCACACTTGATGTAGTAAAGCATGTTAATGCCCTGGTTGTACTAATTATGAATGCGGTTCCTAATGAAACTGATATGTTTGCCACAAGAGTCTGAGCAACCCAGAATGAGAACTGTGTGAGAATTACAGGGTGTATTAGGTGTTTTCGAATTGAGATTAGGTTAGAAGATCATATTAAAAAAATCAGAAAGTCCAAAAAAGAGTCAAATGTTGAACTTTATCAAATGGGTCGGATCTGACACACAATATGCATACCGTTGAATCAAATTGACCTGCATACTAGAACTTAAAGAACCAGAAGAAGTTACACCACAAGGGAGACCAAAAATGAATTATTAAACCTAGTGACATGGAAGAGAAAGGATAATGGCGAAATCAAAGAAAGAGGATTTCGTTATACGAACGTAGAAAATGATAAAAGTAAAGGAATTTGATATAGGGGTAAGTGTACCCATTTATTCGCCCACCTAAAAAAGATACCATTTATCTTGGCCCACCTGTATTATACGCCACATAAGTCATGAACTGACGAACTTTTTCAAGATCGAATTCGATCAAAAGAAAGTGCTTAAATCACTGCTATCGAACAGTGCATATTCAAAAAATTGTAGGTCACAAGGAAACAAAAATTAGAAAAATAGGACATGTGGGTAGGATGGCGCCAATAAATGGTACGTTTTTATAGGTAGCGAAGAAATGATACACTTACCCTAGATAGAAATACTATCAAAAAATTGTTGCAGAGATTTCACACCAGTCGACTAGGATGGGACAATTTTACTGGCACGCAAAAAAAAAATTGGGAAAAGACAGAGTACAAGAAGAAAGATGATGAAGTTCTTCTCCTAATGAGGACTACTTCTGCCTAAAAGGTTCGTCAAATAGGAGTAACCGTGACTTATGGCATCAATGGTGAATTGGTGATACCTAACCAAGTATGGTAAAAGTGTTACCATTTTGGGATCTACATGGTCCACTACGACCACCCGGTAAATGGGCACTACCAAATTGAGCTTTATGTTAGAAAATATAGCAATGCTCTCTCATGGCCTCAATTATTGGTTTATAGTCGCCGGTAGGTATACCAGAATAGTGTGTTACAATTCTGTTTGTTTCTACACATGGGATTGGTAGCTTTACTTTGTCTTAACATATTCAGGTAGGTTTTTATTTGCTCAACGCTGAGTAAACCGGAGAGTTCTCTCCCTATTTATCTCCGAAGTTTTTTTCTTAAATTTTTTAGGTCAGGAAATTAATTTACATACAAACGAAACCGTTTTTGGGAATCCTCTATGGTGTGTTTACGTTTATGATTTTTACTTTCAGACGAAGTTCATGGATTTGTGTCAGTACTGTCAGAGTAGGAAGATGGTTATCTGTGATATGTCTGTTTGAACGATTGGGAGATCTTTCTTGAACCAATATTTGATTTTGATATTTTTTTGTTTGGTCAGTGTGTTTACAATTTCTCGCTTTCCGTGTCTGTTTGATTTATGACTGGAAGTAGGCTTCAGGTGAGTCGTTGTCTTCTTCTTCCTATCGTCTTCTTTTTACTGGTCTTTTTCTTCTTCTTGTTCTTCTCCGCCTACTTCTTCTTTTTATGACTGGAAGTAGGCTTCAGGTGAGTCGTTGTCTTCTTCTTCCTATCGTCTTCTTTTTACTGGTCTTTTTCTTCTTCTTGTTCTTCTTCTCCTCCTTCTTCTTCGTCTTCTTCTTCCTTCTTCTCCTCCTCCTTCTTCTTCTTCTTCTTCTTCTTCTTCTTCTCCTCCTCCTCCTCCTCCTCCTCCGTCTTCTTCTTCTTCTTCTTCTTTTACTTCTTTTTATTTCTTTTCTTGAATTATCTCCTCTATAATTGGAAGAAACAAGATGCGAACCTTGCCCGATACTCTTACCTCCCTACTTGTGAATATTCACGACAGTATAAAATGATATAACATACGTAGTAATAAACTGATTTGGCCTTGGAGTGAGCCAAGTGATAGTTTTCGCCGATGACAGAATGGAAATACAGGAACAAGTTCTTTCAACCGATTTTTTTCTCGACAAGATGGCGATTGAAGGTTTCCCTGAATACAATCGTTGTCAGTCGATGTATTGCAAGACGTAGTGAGTTTTGACATTATCGACGGTTTAGGTCTTGGATAAATGTAAGCAACATAAAAAGATCCTTACACGTCCCATTTTGAATTATACAATAGTAAAAAATGTCATGACAAAATTAGCTAGTAAACTACTTGTTTTCTGTTATTTGGTAGGTATTGTGTTTTGGCAGTTCCGTGAAGATCTACTGTCGCAATTTTTCAGAAAGATCAGGGGGAAATCAGCCTTTCGGGTTTTATCCTTATCCGTTCAGTCAGGTAAATTCCCCCAGGAATAGGCTATCCATCTTGTAATATTTGCCATTTGTAGGCGCAACTACGTATTTAATCCTTAAATCCTGTGTACTGTCCATCAGCCACTCCTATGCCAAGAACAAGGGACCCCACCTACCCCACAACTGTGCCTACTATTACGCCAGATTAACTAGGAAAAACCGCCACAATAGGGTTCATCTGGCAAAAACGTGAAACACTATAACAATATTTACACCCAACACGTCCAAACATACCTGAGGATAACTGATTCTGGTAGTTACCTCATAAATTGCATCATAATGAGCACGTCCGCTCATGACTGATTTGGCCTTGGAGTGAGCCAAGTGATAGTTTTCGCCGATGACAGAATGGAAATACAGGAACAAGTTCTTTCAACTGATTTTTTTCTTCGACAAGATGGCGATTTGAGGTTTCCCTGAATACAATCGTTGTCAGTAGATGTACTGTCAGGCGTATGTGAGTTTTGTCACTATCGATAGTGCGATAGTCAGGTTCTTGGATAAATGCAAGCAACATAAAAAGATCCTTACCAGTCCCATTGTGAATTTTACAACAGTATAAAATGTTGGTCTCAATAACATAAATAACTAAGTAAACTACTTGTTTTCTGTTCTTTGATAATGTTTTGGCAGTTCCGTAAAGATCATCTGTCGCAGTTTTTAGGAAGGATCAGGGGGGATCAGCCTATTGTGTTCTAGGGTCTACCCATCAACCCGTGTACCTTAAATCATCTAAATTCCCTCAGGAATTGGCTATCGATCTTGTAATAACTTTCATGGGCGCGTCCTTAATCCTTAAATCCTGTGTACTGTCCTTCAGCCACTCCTATAGAACAAGGAACCCCACCTTCTCTACAACTGTGCCTACTATTACGCCAGATTAACTAGGAAAAACCTGTACCATGTCCTTTAGAGGGCCCCTGAACCCTCAGGGTTCAAGATTCCAATACAGTCTAACCAATACGTAGCGAATACCTGCTTCCAATAACCCGATCTATATTTATACCTCTGGCATGCACCTTGCTAGGACGTCCTACATCAAGTGCTTCGAACAAGGGTGGTGGTTCACCAATGGCCTCGAAAGCTCAGACTGGTTTACTACTTCTCTGTTGCCTCAGTGTGTTTTCCCTTCAGCATTACATTCTTTCTCTTGACGATTGAATTCTTGAACTGTTTACAATTGAATTCTTGATCCGTTTTGTTGCAACATTCGAGATTACCAAGGAAGTTCAGGAATTTTAATCATGTTAAGCATATTTAAATGCTTGTCACAAATATCGTTCCCCGCATTCTTTCTCTTGACGATTGAATTCTTGAACCGTTTACGATTGAATTCTTGATCCGTTTTGTTGCAACATTCGAGATTACCAAGGAAGTTCAGGAATTTTAATCGTGTTAAGCATATTTAAATGCTTGTCTCAAATATCGTTCCCCAATTATTACACCTATACCTATGTATCTAGGCTATTTATATGATGTAGCTATAAACAAATTCCCATTACCATAAGCCAAAATTCAAGATCAAAATCAGCCACAATAGGGTTCATCTGGCAAAAACGTGAAACACTATAACAATATTTACACCCAACACGTCCAAACATACCTGAGGATAACTGATCCTGGTAGTTACCTCATAAATTGCATCATAATGAGCACGTCCGCTCATCATTGGCTATTTCTCATCACCTAGAACTCGAACTCCAGTCATTACGTGAGACCCATGACAAGTGATGAAAATCGAATGCCAAAGATTCGCTAGTATGTCTGTGAAGTCATTCAACCTGGTACTCCAATACAGGTGTAGGAGAAGGCCTATGTCCTCTATGATTTATTGGAATCCTCTTTACTTATTGGAAACAAGTATTTCAGGTGGTCAATTGATCCCAAGGGCAAGGAAAACCTAGACCCTTGACATACTCGTATGGAGTTTGTCTGAAGCTGAAGGTCTGTGATGGGTTCCAATCCACGTGAATCATGTGAATAAAATATGCCATAACAGTTAGCTTTTTGCTACTCACAAGAGAGAACAACTTTCCAAAATAGTTATAGGACCAGAAATTGAAACTATTTTGGACCTCAGAACAGAATACTCTGCATACATATTTGGTGTATACCTGACCATTCGGTTGGAGAAGATGACACCAAACTGGTAATCTTGTTTCTGAAATTTTTCCCAGAAATACCTAAAGCTCTACAAAGTAGGAAAATCTTCAACTTGGCACTGATTGCCAAGTCGTAGAGTAGGTAAATACCAAAAGTTGACCTTTCATAACACATTGATGTAAATACGTACATATACATATTATTTATTTTAATTTATTCATGCCATATTCTTATATGCTGTATAATCACCTGGTGTTTGGTACACGTGTTTAACACAGAGTCTGATTTTCGGTCTATGTAGTTGACAAATTGAGGATGTATACGAGTATATAAAGTTGTAAACATTCTAAAAACACACCAAAAATGCCTAACTGCTGACTGACTGCTGAAGAATTGAAAGCTGGTGAGAGTGGTGAGCCTTGTGCCTTCAATGGTGACAAGGCGCTTGAACTTGGGTTAGTCAAATAGGTGCCAATATAATTTCAAAACCAATCGACACATATGAGATATGAGATACATATTATTTATTTTAATTTATTCATGCCATATTCTTGTGTTTGCTGTATAATCACCTGGTGTTTGGTACACGTGTTTAACACAGTGTCTGATTTTCTGTCTATGTAGTTGACAAATTGAGGATGTATTCGAGTATATAAAGTTGTAAACATTCTAAAAACACACCAAAAATGCCTAACTGGTGACTGACTGCTGAAGAATTGAAAGCTGGTGAGAGTGGTGAGCCTTGTGGCCTTCAATGGTGGCAAGGCGCTTGAACTTGGGTTAGTCAAATAGGTGCCAATATAATTTCAAAACCACTCGACACATATGAGATATGATAGTCATAAGCAGTCAAAGAGACATGGATTCCGGGATCGGCAGAATTGAGGACACAGTAAAGGAAAACCAAAGTGAGGCATCAATATAATTTCCAGTGAGGCTTCAATATTCTTTGATGGTCCCTGAAATAGCCAACAGAGCAAAGTATTCGATACGGCCACCCGTCCAAATCGATCGTTTTTGATAGTTGTCAATATCTACTAAATGTGTAAGGTTAAGTACATATATTTATGTATGTATTTAGTTAGGTATATCCTTACAAATTCACCCCCGATCTAATTTTCAAGTGACCTTCAAAGCAGTCAACGTCACTTCTTTAATTGGTAGTTAAGGGTAGAGAATCGGGAAAGAGACGTAGAGATAATTGAGGAAACCTAACACACATGTAGAGACAAGTGAGTCAAAAGTACATACTTCCTGGGCGAGTCTTGGTCCAAAACCTGTCCTGGTAGGTGAAATTTGATGGAAAAAGTGATGGAGAAAGTCAATATCTACTAAATGTGTAAGGTTAAGTACATATATTTATGTATGTATTTAGTTAAGTATATCCTTACAAGTTCACCCCCGATCTAATTTTCAAGTGACCTTCAAAGCAGTCAACGTCACTTCTTTAATTGGTATAGTTAAGGGTAGAGAATCGGGAAAGAGACGTAGATATAATTGAGGAAACCTAACACACATGTACAGACGTGTGAGTCAAAAGTACATACTTCCTGGGCGAGTCTTGGTCCAAAACCTGTCCTGGTAGGTGAAATTTGATGGAAAAAGTGATGGAGAAAAAAACTGATGGAAAAAGTGTAGAACCCCAGTCAATATCTACTAAATGTGTAAGGTTAAGTACATATATTTATGTATGTATTTAGTTAAGTATATCCTTACAAGTTCACCCCCGATCTTATTTTCAAGTGACCTTCAAAGCAGTCAACGTCACTTCTTTAATTGGTAGTTAAGGGTAGAGAATCGGGAAAGAAACGTAGAGATAATTGAGGAAACCTAACACACATGTACAATTTGTACAGACATGTGAGTCAAAAGTACTTCCTGGGCGAGTCTTGGTCCAAAACCTGTCCTGGTAGGTGAAATTTGATGGAAAAAGTGATAGAGAAGAAACTGATGGAAAAAGTGTAGAACCCCAATAATTTGTTACTTTTCGAGATTCCAAAGAAACCAAAGTGAGTTCCAAATCCGTGAGATAAAAAGGGTTCCCAACAACATATGCATTCCTAGCATTCCTAGCGACATTATTTTCTCTTACTTTTCGAGATTCCAAAGAAACCAAAGTGAGTTCCAAATCCGTGAGATAAAAAGGGTTACCAACAACATATGCATTCCTAGCGACAGTGTAATTTTTATTTTCTCGAACAAAAGTTAGCCAAAACAGTTGTTGAAGATGCCACCTTCTCCTATGAACATCGTATGAGGATATTGTCGGAAAAGTTCTATAAATAATCACAACCTCAATATTGTTAAGATGTTAAGGAGATGTAGGCAAATCGCTGAATAAGGTAAGTAGGTATACGCGAGTACGTGCACAATTATCCAATAGACAAGATTACCGGCGATGTGCTTACAGCAAAACCTTATAGCCTGTACCATATTCTACCATGTTGTCCATCCGTATAATGGGTACGAACGTGCCTCTACCATACCGGCCAGGCAAATCACCTGTATGCGATCTTTGTACAACATATGAACAAAATTTCACATCATCATTGGTCGAGAGAGAAGCAGGGCCACAACTTAGCCAGGTCCAAGTACTCCAATAATGCGCCCCTGGCGACATTTTTTACAAATAGGAATAGTCATATTTTCCTTTCGCAATTTTCAGGTGATAATGGTTGGTGGTGGGAAATGGGGAGTCCATCCGTATAATGGGTACGAACGTGCCTCTACCATACCGGCCAGGCAAATCACCTGTATGCGATCTTTGTACAACATATATGAACAAAATTTCACATCATCATTGGTCGAGAGAAAAGCAGGGCCACAACTTAGCCAGGTCCGGGTACTCCAATAATGCGCCCCTGGCGACATTTTTTACAAATAAGAATAGTCATATTTTCCTTTCGCAATTTTCAGGTGATAATGGTTGGTGGGGGGGGTGGGGAATGGGGAAATGGTATAATGCCAGACAATGTTCAATTTCCCTATTCCCCCACCAACAATGTCCTCTATGATTTATTGGAATCCTCTTTACTTATTGGAAACAAGTATTTCAGGTGGTCAATTGATCCCAAGGGCAAGGAAAACCTGGACCCTTGACAAATGGAGTTTGTCTGAAGGTCTGTGATGGGTTCCAATCCACGTGAATCATGTGAATAAAATATGCCATAACAGTTAGCTTTTTGCTACTCACAAGAGAGAAAAACTTTCCAAAATAGTTATAGGACCAAAAATTGAAACTATTTCGGACCTCAGAACAGAATACTCTGCATACCTATTTGGTGTATACCTGACCATTCGGTTGGAGAAGATGACACCAAACTGACCAATGTCAAACAACTCTATCTGGTAGGTAATCTTGTTTCTGAAATTTTGCCCAGAAATACAAATACTCTGCATACCTATTTGGTGTATACCTGACCATTCGGTTGGAGAAGATGACACCAAACTGACCAATGTCAAACAACTCTATCTGATAGGTAATCTTGTTTCTGAAATTTTGCCCAGAAATACCTAAATCTCTACAAAGTAGGAAAATCTTCAACTTGGCACTGATTGCCAAGTCATAAAGTAAATACCAAAAGTTGACCTTTCATAATTTATTCATGCCTTATTCTTGTGTTTGCTGTATAATCAACTGGTGTTTGGTACACGTGTTTAACACAGAGTCTGAATTTCTGTCTATGTAGTTGACAAATTGAGGATGTATACGAGTATATAAAGTTGTAAACATTCTAAAAATACACCAAAAATGCCTAACTGGTGACTGACTGCTGAAGAATTGAAAGCTGGTGAGAGTGGTGAGCCTTGTGCCTTCGATGGTGGCAAGGCGCTTGAACTTGGGTTAGTTAAATAGGTGCCAATATAATTTCAAAACCAATCGACACATATGAGATATGAGAGTCATAAGCAGAGACCATGACCTATGCTACAGAACCGGCCAAAGAATGACCGATCGGGTTATTCCTTGTGGAATGTCCCGAATTTCTGGAATAACAAAATACCTTAATGGCGGATGGAAATAAGAGGGCACCCCAACTGACGAGCTCGGACAATGAGTACACCCACACCAGTCATGGAGAGAGGGAGACCGAAAAGCTTCACCGCATGTGTATGGAGCCATATTTTTGTATTTGCTTCAGAAAATTGGCGGCAAATGAATGAACTATCATTTAATATATCAAATCATACCAACGGATTTCAAGGAATGAAAATGCCAACAAAATATAGGAGATGGAAAAGAGTTCATTTAAGTAGACATCAGTCTTCAGCTATTGGATAGCGTCGATCGACGGCGTCGAATATATGCGTACACAGCTTAAGTGACATAGCAAGATACATTGCGTCCCTGTATATTTGACTTAGTTTTTTTTTTCTGCGTACCCACCTAAATATTTGCCTAAACGTATTACGAGCATGTGCGTGTTATCAACATTAATGTATCTTGATATCGTTACAGATGCTGAATTAGAATAGCTAATAACCATAACTTCATAGTAGGAACGTCCTTTAAAGTATTTTGGCCACCATTCTAACAAATCGAGCATAGGTTTGAAGACCTCCTCTGGTCAACCATACGTTTCCACTGTCTATTTCATCAACCGAGACCAAAAGTGACAGGTCAGATCTCTACACGATGACAATGCGTTCTTGTGCGATCTGATACTTTGTAGAATCCAGTGGAGGAGATTTTCAAAAGGGGAAACCTGAGTTGTATTCGATTACCGAGGAATCGGCACGAAAGACCAGCTGGAGTTAAAGCGCCTTTCCGGAAAATAAAGACATTTGTGATTGATGGTTTAGTGCAGCTTAAGGGCCTGTATTTTGTTCATAAATATGGCCCTTACTATTTTCGGTAAATGGTCAGCACTGTCAGCAGGATGTGAGAAATAACTTCTTTCAAAGAAGCCGTAGAGAGGTAGGGAAGCGGTGCTTTCACGGAGAACACACCACTAAAAGAATTCTATCCAAATCAATGAGCAGTCCTATCCATATCAACAGTATGTCGTATACCTATTGGTGTATGTCTTTCAATAATATGGGTAAGTAGTAAGTACCGAAGTGTGTGTATTACCATCATATTTTCTTCACTTTCACTGACAGGATACGTCGGAATGACATC
This sequence comes from Diaphorina citri, assembly GCF_000475195.1. NCBI lineage: Eukaryota > Metazoa > Arthropoda > Insecta > Hemiptera > Psyllidae > Diaphorina > Diaphorina citri. Next base: position 124,665 of record NW_007377630.1, on the reverse strand, counting down.
AGGTACGTGCCCAACGTCCATTCAACCAGTTTTCATTCATTGATGAGATTTTTCTTCGTCTCCAATATTATGAAATCGAAGAGACGCGAGACAGAGTATATCTGAAGTATGCGCTGGAACTGCTGGAAGTCTGGAGTTGCAGAGTTCTGGAAGAATGCCTGTTCATGAGGGGCCAGCCCTAACAGGCGGACCTGATCAGGTGTACTTAAGGTCTACCTGATAATGAGTGGCTAACCTAAGATGCCTTGGAAAATACGGATATGTAAGTAAGTTAGGAGCTAGTAGGGTTATCTGAAATTGAAAATTGACCTTCCATAGAAACGTCAAAAGAGTCAAATCAACAGAGTTTGGATATCTAAAGACGATAGATTGTGGATTTGATGACCTACTAAACAAACTACATAGTTTCCAAGCCTAACACCAACACCAACCAGCTTCTTGATGTGGGGTTTGGACTTTGGAGCAATCGAGCAATGATCAACAGTATGTCGTATACCTATTGGTGTATGTCTTTCAATAATATGGGTAAGTAGTAAGTACCGAAGTGTGTGTATTACCATCATAATCAACAGTATGTCGTATACCTATTGGTGTATGTCTTTCAATAATATGGGTAAGTAGTAAGTACCGAAGTGTGTGTATTACCATCATATTTTCTTCACTTTCACTGACAGGATACGTCGGAATGACATCAGGTACGTGCCCAACGTCCATTCAACCAGTTTTCATTCATTGATGAGATTTTTCTTCGTCTCCAATATTATGAAATCGAAGAGACGCGAGACAGAGTATATCTGAAGTATGCGCTGGAACTGCTGGAAGTTCTGGAGTTGCAGAGTTCTGGAAGAATGCCTGTTCATGAGGGGCCAGCCCTAACAGGCGGACCTGATCAGGTGTACTTAAGGTCTACCTACCTGATAATGAGTGGCTAACCTAAGATGCCTTGGAAAATACGGATATGTAAGTAATTTAGGAGCTAGTAGGGTTATCTGAAATTGAAAATTGACCTTCTATAGAAACGTCAAAAGAGTCAAATCAACAGAGTTTGGATATCTAAAGACGACAGATTGTGGATTTGATAACCTACTAAACAAACTACATAGTTTCCAAGACTAAAAGATTAACACCAACCAGCTTCTTGATGAGGGTTTGGACTTTGGAGCAATCGAGCAATCACCAATATGATGTGAAGTGTCCATCATCTTTGATCCTATAACCTTAAAAGCTGTACAACGTTTTGAAGTTACACCCTATAAGTACCCTACAAGTAAGTAGTCTAAAGCCCGCAACACACCCTGAGCCACTTCTGATCAAGATTAATTCAGGTGTATAAGATTTAATTATGGTTTTAGATAGAATAATAAATAACATTAATAAAAATCAACCCACTTTGACCATTGCCACATGAGAAGTAACCAGTAAGGCGGACAAAATTGGCAAATTAGATTCCGAGATTTTTTTTTATATTAAAATCTTCGAAGAACTTTCTCTCCAAAAAAACACTCGAAGTGGTTTGAAAGTCTAATGAAGGTTGCGGAGTTTTAATTTGGATCTTGGGTCCGAGGTTTGTGGATCGATTGGTTGTGGACATCATGGCATTTGCATACGTGTTGTGGGATGTAATTGTAAGTTTTTAATGTTGAAGGGAAAGTAAAATCGAAAAATCAAATCAAGAATAATAATAAACTGAATATTAAACAAATTAGGTAGGTACAGATTTTCTTTAATCACGATTGAATAAACTAAAGGCTAAAAAATTTCCGGAGGGACGGACCCAGCTTGTTTATGGGATAAACACACATTAAGACAGGTAAGTAGATAGGTAGATACCCAAATCTAACCTATATTTTGTCTTGCCTCTAATATGCATAATTGCATATGTATGCATAGATTATACATAGAATACACTATGAATGAAGGTACTCAAGCAGCAGGTACGGAGATATACTTAATCAAGTTATCCACACAGATTAACCATTAACCTTGACTTGGAACTTTCAAGTTAATCGTCTCCGGATTTTATTATTAACCATTTCGAAATTTTAGTGTGGTTTAACGGCAGCGATTAAATTTATGTCTTGTTTAGGGTTATTAAGTTTTTTGTTTACGTTAACTCTCTGAGTAGTCTCAGTTGTTTATTGAGTAGGGCAGCGATTAAATTTATGTCTTGTTTAGGGTTATTAAGTTTTTTGTTTACGTTAACTCTCTGAGTAGTCTCAGTTGTTTATTGAGTACTAATTTCTACGACTTTCTATAGATCTCAAAGCCATCCTGGAGCCTTGCAAGCTCAATAGTCTTGCGGTAAAGACAAACTGTTTAGCGAGAAATTATTATCAAGACTTATTAAAAATACATGGGTAGGTAGGTATATAAAAAATACGTAAGTGTACGTATGTATAATAGAATGTAAGAGCGAAGACTTTTTAATTTAAATGAAGCGATGACTCATTTTCTGCGGTAGGGACTTTCTATAGATCTCAAAGCCATCCTGGAGCCTTGCAAGCTCAATAGTCTTGCGGTAAAGACAAACTGTTTAGCGAGAAATTATTAACAAGACTTATTAAAAAAACATGGGTAGGTAGGTAGGTATATTAAAAAATACATAAGTGTACGTATGTAGGTATGGTAGAAAGTAAGAGCGAAGACTTTTTAATTTAAATGAAGCGATGACTCATTTTCTGCGGTAGGTAAGAAGGTAAGTAATAAGTAATAAGGAAAGTGGGGAAAAAACCCTATAGGTTATTCGAAATACCCTTAGTTCTAATTTCTAAAAAACTAACTGTTTAGCGAGAAATTATTATCAAGACTTATTAAAAATACATGGGTAGGTAGGTAGGTATATAAAAAATACGTAAGTGTACGTATGTATGGTAGAATGTAAGAGCGAAGACTTTTTAATTTAAATGAAGTGATGACTCATTTTCTGCGGTAGGTAAGAAGGTAAGTAAGTAATAAGGAAAGTGGGGAAAAAACCCTATAGGTTATTTGAAACACTCTTAGTTCTAATTTCTAAAAAAACTCCAGCTAAAGGTTTTACTCGTAGAAAAAGAATTGGTTTGATTATTGTAAATAAAGCCTAGATTCCTAGAAGAAACTTAATTACTTAGGAAAGCATGACAGTCCCAAAGGCTCGCCCATCCAGACACACTCTCAACATTACTCAATGGCTGGACTTAACGCCAAAGGCTCGCCCATCCAGACACACTCTCAACATTACTCAATGGCTGGACTTCACGAGATCAAGAGGCCTCTTGTGAAGACCAATGAGATTCAACTGAAGTAGAATCTAAAGGTTTTACTCGTAGAAAAAGAATTGGTTTGATTATTGTAAGTAAAGCCTAGATTCCTAGAAGAAACTTAATTACTTAGGAAAGACAGTCCCAAAGGCTCGCCCATCCAGACACACTCTCAACATTACTCAATGGCTGGACTTCACGAGATCAAGAGGCCTCTTGTGAAGACCAATGAAATTCAACTGGAGTAGAATGTTGGAAGTTGGAACGTTACTCCCATCCAGTTGGTTGACCAGTTTCAATTGGATTTGTAGCTATACATAAGTGTATTTTGTCCAAATGGACTGGAGTCTTACTGGACGCCAATGGTGTTTATTGGAATGTTACTGGACGCCAGAAGTGTTTACACCAGGTCAGTAGCTGGATTTTCTGCTGGCTTTGTGTAATCTAGCTATATTCATTGAAGTCTGAGGATACACAGTCGCAATTCGCCTGTTCCCTATTATTCTCGTTATCTTTACAGTAAGACCAGTGCTACCTGCACTTGCTTCGGTAGTAACAGGCTTGATTAGTTTTAAATCTGCGGTTTGGATGTAACTGATCTTCTGTTTCTCTGTGTCAGGGCTCTCTCAGTTTAATCATTCGTAAAGTCTCCGGTAATTCCATGTCAAACTCATCTTCTAACTGTTCTATCTAATTCTCTTGTTTCTAGAAACATTCGGATTAAAGTGACGATGAAGTAACTGTTCACTTGGAACGTGTATAAGATTTAATTATGGTTTTAGATAGAATAATAAATAACATTAATAAAAATCAACCCACTTTGACCATTGCCACATGAGAAGTGACCAGTAAGGCGGACAAAATTGGCAAATTAGATTCCGAGATTTTTTTTATATTAAAATCTTCGAAGAACTTTCTCTCCAAAAAAACACTCGAAGTGGTTTGAAAGTCTAATGAAGGTTGCGGAGTTTTAATTTGGATCTTGGGTCCGAGGTTTGTGGATCGATTGGTTGTGGACATCATGGCATATGCATACGTGTTGTGGGATGTAAATGGAAGTTTTTAATGTTGAAGGTAAATGACTAATAAATTGTCCGCAAAGATTGGATGTGAGTGTCACAGGAACTTGGTGTGTGGAGTTTTAATTTGGATCTTGGGTCCGAGGTTTGTGGATCGATTGGTTGTGGACATCATGGCATATGCATACGTGTTGTGGGATGTAATTGGAAGTTTTTAATGTTAAAGATAAATGACTAATAAATTGTCCGCAAAGATTGGATGTGAGTGTCACAGGAACTTGGTGTGCTCCTATTCTCGCCTGAACATCTTTCTAGACGTGTGTGTGTTGTGCACACATTCGCGATAACCTATGTTATATTGCCGACATACTATCAATATTTCTGTCAATATCAATATTGATAGATATTACTGACAATATGTTTGTCAATACTGAAAAAATATACATAGTAGGTATGCGGTAAGGACCAATTGACAATACTCTTTTCATAGGAATTAGATCATCACACCGAAGAAAGAAGAACAATACCGATAAGGAAAAATTTCAAGAACGGAACGACCTACTGAAAGTCAGTAGACAAATCATATCTGATGAATTGAATGAAGTAGAAAATTCTCAAGGTTTGTTAACGAAATACCTTCCTTCTTCAACACCCTTGTCCGGGATGAGGTCTATTTCATCATCTTTACGTTTTTACGTTCATCTTGTCGTTTGCTACATCAGGCCCTGGCTGGCTCATGATGACTTGAAATCCGATCCATTATTCGGTTCTGCTACAGTTCCCGTCCAATGTAATTCTATGAACCATCGCGCCGACCGGTATCATTGCATTCAGGTGCCGAACGTGGCAATCCTATTCTCGCCTGAACATTTTTCTAGACGTGTGTGTGTGTGTTGTGCACACATTCGCAATAACCTATGTTATATTGCCGACATACTATCAATATTTCTGGCAATATCAATATCAATCAATATTGATAGATATTACTGTTTCTGCTACAGTTCCCGTCCAATGTAATTCTATGAACCATCGCGCCGACCGGTATCATTGCATTCAGGTGCCGAACGTGGCAGTCCTATTCTCGCCTGAACATCTTTCTAGACGTGTGTGTGTTGTGCACACATTCGCGATAACCTATGTTATATTGCCGACATACTATCACTATTTCTGTCAATATCAATATTGATAGATATTACTGTTAATATGTTTGTCAATACTGAAAAAATATGCATAGTAGGTATGCGGTAAGGACCAATTGACAATACTCTTTTCATAGGAAATATTTTCCTTTCTTTTAGTTTTTATAGAGGGAACTGTAATAAAATTGCTGAAGTCTTATTGTCTTATTCGATTTATGAGAAATATTTTCCTTTCTTTTAGTTTTTATAGAGGGAACTGTAATAAAATTGCTGAAGTCTTATTGTCTTATTCGATTTATGTCATGTACCTAACATACCTTGGGGTGGGGACTGGGGAGTCGTTCTTTCAGCCCAATATCAAAGGGAAGAAGGCATGATGAAAAATATACATACGCATCTATTAAATCTCTAATAATAGGGTTAAATCCTCCGCCTTCAATAACTTTATCAGTGAATTCTTCAGTTATACCCATCCGTGGCGCAAGCATCTTCTTTTACGGACAGGTATACCATTTATTATTAAATGTATTTTTTCTATCTTGTTGTCTTTTAGTACGGTACCTAAATGTTTGTGTATTGAACATCAAACAAATGAAATATTGTTAAATAATGAAGAACAATACCGATAAGGAAAAATTTCAAGAACGGAACGACCTACTGAAAGTCAGTAGACAAATTATATCTGATGAATTGAATGAATGGACTTTATTATGATCCAAATGGAAGACAAACAATGGAACAAAGGAAAAGAACCAAAATTCTTTCAGCAACCTTTTAACAGATTACCTTTCTACCTTGATACTTCTTGAAGTATCCTTTCTACACTTCACCAATTCGGACCAGCCCTGGCTAAATTAAATCACAGCGACATAATGCCTCTCTAATCGATCCAGATTGATTCGTGCGGTTTTATCCATCAAGATTATCCTGTCTAATGTCCGTCAGAATGGACACATAATGCCTCTCTAATCGATCCAGATTGATTCGTGCGGTTTTATCCATCAAGATTATCCTGTCTAATGTCCGTCAGAATGGACGTAGGTACTCGAATATTGAGATATTGTGGTTCCAGTCTCTATGATGGGTGACGGTCATAATCAGGATCATGGGGTATTATTATTATTATATTGATATCTGAATCAATCTATTTTATTATTGAGTTACGGAAGAAAGTAACATTGGTGTGTCTTGCCTATTAAAAATGTCTGCGAACAATTGCCCGCAAAGATCCAAAGTTGGGAACGTTCCAGGAAATTCTTGTTTTCACATTTCACTGCTTGACTTTATTGAAGGAGATATACATAGTGAAGAAGTCTAGCAAATGCCAACAGAGGAGATCGATACCTTGAGACAAATTTTATGAAAATCTACATGACCTAAGTCCTCTTGAATATTCTAAGAACCTTTGAAAAGATAGAAGCATCATTGGAGTGTCCACAAGCATTACCCCCAACAGATTCCTCAATCTTTTACCTAACTATGTAAACAAATCAATTCTGTTGATAAATCCCGAACCTGTAATGAAACGGTACAACAGAACATTTGAAAATTGGAAGATTGTTTAGAGACTCACTTGGTAGATATGAGCTTTGAAAAATATCTCTTGTATTCTTCATTAACTACCTAACTAACTAGGTATAGGTATTGAAAATTCCAAGGCAGATTTACACAAACATTCATGACTGTCGGATGTCTCAGTACCAAATTAATACTTATCATTGTCTGTACCTACCTAGTATGTGCAATTTGTGCAGATATTCCCTTATCTTTCTAACCATTCTAAACTTAGCAACAAATTGGCTCCCAAGTTGCACTCTCTGTCCTAAATATCTAATCTGAACAAACATCAACACAGCCATCCGTAATAGTTACATCAAAAGTTCAATGGACCTGCAATCTTCACGTAACGACTGACCTGTTCCTTGGCTATGAAAATTTTGCAATTTCCTCTCAAACTTGAATTTGCATCACTGACGTCCATCACTGCGAATTAATAGTGTGTGAATCTCAGAACCTGGTTCGAGAAATCCTCTGAACAACTATTCACAGCTGCCCAAGACAAACAAGAAATAGGAGTCATGATAGCCCAACGTTCTCTAGGACACGGCACTACAAACTTGAATTTGCATCACTGACGTCCATCACTGCGAATTAATAGTGTGTGAATCTCAGAACCTGGTTCGAGAAATCCTCAGAACAACAGACTATTCACAGCTGCCCAAGACAAACAAGAAATAGGAGTCATGATAGCCAACGTTCTCTAGGACACGGCACTACAAGAAGAAGAAGAATCTCTAAGCTCAAACCACCTAACTGATCAGGATCAAAGAAACATGTGTAGATAGATAGCCCAGTTAGCTTGAAACTTGAATTTGCATCACTGACGTCCATCACTGCGAATTAATAGTGTGTGAATCTCAGAACCTGGTTCGAGAAATCCTCAGAACAACTATTCACAGCTGCCCAAGACAAACAAGAAATAGGAGTCATGATAGCCAACGTTCTCTAGACGGCACTACAAGAAGAAGAAGAAGAAGAAGAAGAAGAAGAAGAAGAAGATCAAAAACATCGATGTTGACATCGATGTTTTTGTTCCGATGTATCGATGTTTTCAAAACATCGATGTCGATGTCCCAACCCTACTTAAAAGTGCTAGTTCGCGGATTCGATTCCCGCCCAGGACAAACATTATCCTAAACAGATAAGATTCGTTCTCGGAACGGCTGAGAACAACTATTCACAGCTGCCCAAGACAAACAAGAAATAGGAGTCATGATAGCCAACGTTCTCTAGGACACGGCACTACAAGAAGAAAAAGAAGAAGAAGAAGAAGAAGAAGAAGAAGAAGAAGAAGAAGAAGAAGAAGAAGAATCTCTAAGCTCAAACCACCTAACTGATCAGGATTAAAGAAACATGTGTAGATAGATAGCCCAGTTAGCTTAGGCTGTGGCTTTCTCCTACATACTGTCCTCCATCTCTCTTCGCTTTCGGGACAATAGGGGAATCTACAGAAATTAAATTTACGTAAATGGAATCACTGAAACGATTTCACAAAAGAAGCATTGCAAAATTAAAAATGATAATAATAATTTTGAACAAAACATTCCTCCTGTCTACCATTAACTTTTGACCCAAAACAGCAGATTTTATAAATAAGTAGGTACCTAATAGGTAACACAGCAGCTCAATAAATTCATTCAGAAATCTATGAAAGTTGTTCTTAGAGATATTGAATCAAAAAAATAAAAGTGAAAGAAAAGAAATCAATGAAAAAAATACACAATTTTAATGAAATTGCAGACCTGAGAATGAAAATACATTCAGTACCTGTCAGTACTGTCAGAGTAGGAAGATGGTTATCTGTGATATGTCTGTTTGAACGATTGGGAGATCTTTCTTGAACCAATATTTGATTTGTGTTCAGTTAGCTTGGAGGGTAGCGCGTCTGCCTTAAAAGTGCTAGTTCGCGGATTCGATTCCCGCCCGGGACAAACATTATCCTAAACAGATAAGATTCGTTCTCGGAACGGCTGGCTTTCTCCTACATACTGTCCTCCATCTCTCTTCGCTTTCGGGACAATAGGGGAATCTACAGAAATTAAATTTACGTAAATTGAATCACTGAAACGATTTCACCAAAGCATTGCAAAATTAAAAATGATAATAATTTTGAACAAAACATTCCTCTTGTCTTCCATTAACTTTTGACCCAAAACAGCAGATTTTATAAATAAGTAGGTACCTAATAGGTAATAGGTAACACAGCAGCTCAATAAATTCATTCAGAAATCTATGAAAGTTGTTCTTAGAGATATTGAATCAAATAAAAGTGAAAGAAAAGAAATCAATGAAAAAAACACACAATTTTAATGAAATTGCAGACCTGAGAATGAAAATACATTCAGTTCTGAATAAACGCAATATTGTAAATAAAAGTGAAAGAAAAGAAATCAATGAAAAAAATACACAATTTTAATGAAATTGCAGACCTGAGAATGAAAATACATTCAGTACTGAATAAACGTAATATTGTTGGATAGCTAAATAGATATACAATTCTCTGTCCATTCCAATCGTACATACCTTGAACACCAACAGCTCCATGATATGGCAAAGAATCGCGCGCAAATAAAATTCACTTTTTAGAAAACCTCCTGCCCATTAAAATGTACACATAATCCTCTCGGTCGGATCTCGATTGCCTGTGGCATAACAGAAGATGTACCTGATGGCATAACCTTCTAGTCGTTGGGGTCAAACTTTCCTTTGCTAAACAACGATTCAGAAGATGCGAGCGTGAATATCTTATTGTGATTACTCGTCGGTCGGATCTCGATTGCCTGTGGCATAACAGAAGATGTACCTGATGGCATAACCTTCTAGTCGTTGGGGTCAAACTTTCCTTTGCTTAACAACGATTCAGAAGATGCGAGCGTGAATATCTTATTGTGATTATTACTGGGTGCAAGTGAAGCTTTTGTAGAATTGGCAAGAGGAGAAAGTTTTTCTCAAGATGATGGGAGTTCTATTGTGTGATTATTACTGGGTGCAAGTGAAGCTTTTGTAGAATTGGCAAGAGGAGAAAGTTTTTCTCAAGATGATGGGAGTTCTATTGTTGGTACTGATTGAAAAGACGGAAAGAACTGAGCAGAAGTGGTAGGACTGATGGAAAAAAATTTTGTTAGCTCTGTCCATACATACTTTTTGGGATAATCTTAACCTCGCTTTCCGTGTCTGTTTGATTTATGACTGGAAGTAGGCTTCAGGTGAGTCGTTGTCTTCTTCTTCCTATCGTCTTCTTTTAATTGGTCTTTTTCTTCTTGTTGTTCTTCTCCTCCTTCTTCTTCTTCTTCTTCTTCTTCTTCTTCTTCTTCTTCTTTTTCTTTGTCTTCTTCTTCTTTCTCCTTCTTCTTTTACTTCTTTTTCTTTCTTTTCTTGAATTATCTCCTCTATAATTGGAAGAAACAAGGTGCGAACCTTGCCCGATACTCTTAGCTCCCTACTTGTGAATATTCACGACAGTATAAAATGATATAACATTCGTAGTAATAAACTGATTTGGCCTTGGAGTGAGCCAAGTGATAGTTTTCGCCGATGACAGTATGGAAATACAGGAACAAGTTCTTTCAACTGATTTTTTTCTTCGACAAGATCAAACAGCAATCCTCCCAAAGGTTTCATCCTTATGCAAATGGCATTTTATAAATTCATAAACGACATTTGAGCGCAGGAACAATTTTTTATCCAGACAATGTGCAGCGGTAGGAACAAACCTATGTATCTAGGCTATTTATATGATGTAGCTATAAACAAATCCCGATTACCATAAGCCAAAATTCAAGATCAAAATCAATAATCTTAACCACTGCAAACAGCAATCCTCCCAAAGGTTTCATCCTTATGCAAATGGCATTTTATAAATTCATAAACGACATTTGAGCACAGGAACAATTCTTTATCCAGACAATGTGCAGCGGTAGGAACAAACCTATGTATCTAGGCTATTTAGGTATATGATGTAGCTATAAACAAATTCCCATTACCATAAATCATCGTTCTATTGTTGGTGATGGTACTGATTGAAAAGACGGAAAGAACTGAGCAGAAGTGGTAGGACTAATGGAAAAAAATTCTGTTAGCTCTGTCCATACATACTTTTTGGGATACTCTTAACCACTACCAACAGCAATCCTCCCAAAGGTTTCATCCTTATGCAAATGGCATTTTATAAATTCATAAACGACATTTGAGCGCAGGAACAATTTTATATCCAGACAATGTGCAGCGATAGGAACAAACCTATGTACCGTGGCGATTGAAGGTTTCCCTGAATACAATCGTTGTCAGTAGATGTATTGTCAGACGTAGTGAGTTTTGACATTATCGACAGTTTGGGTCTTGGATAAATGCAAGCAACATAAAAAGATCCTTACAAGTCCCATTTTGAATTTTACAATAGTAAAAAATGTCATGACAAAATTAGCTAGTAAACTACTTGTTTTCTGTTATTTGGTAGGTATTGGTTTTGGCAGTTCCGTGAAGATCTTCTGTCGCAATTTTTCAGAAAGATCAGGGGGGGGGATCAGCCTTTCGGGTTTTATCATTATCCGTTCAGTCAGGTAAATTCCCCCAGGAATTGGCTATCCATCTTGTAATAATTGCCATTTGTAGGCACAACTACGTATTTAATCCCTAAATCCTGTGTACTGTCCATCAGCCACTCCTATGCCAAGAACAAGGGACCCCACCTACTCCACAACTGTGCCTACTATTACGCCAGATTAACTAGGAAAAACCTGTACCATGTCCTTTAGAGGGCCCCTGAACCCTCGGGGTTCAAGATTCCAATACAGTCTAACCAATACGTAGCGAATACCTGCTTCCAATAACCCGATCTATATTTATACCTCTGGCATGCACCTTGCTAGGACGTCCTACATCAAGTGCTTCGAACAAAAGGGTGGTGGTTCACCAATGGCCTCGAAAGCTCAGACTGGTTTACTACTTCTCTGTTGCCTCAGTGTGTTTTCCCTTCGGCATTACATTCTTTCTCTTGACGATTGAATTCTTGAACCGTTTACGATTGAATTCTTGATCCGTTTTGTTGCAACATTCGAGATTACCAAGGAAGTTCAGAAATTTTAATCGTGTTAAGCATATTTAAATGCTTGTCACAAATATCGTTCCCCAAATTATTACACCTAGATAAATTTTGTGAATTGACTTGGACTCGAACCACCAACCTCCAGATCCAAAGTCCAACGCGTTAACGACGGCACCTTTGAGTTACAGGTCATCAGGCTTGAGATATTCGCTCTTGTTCCTATGATTCTATGATGTACTTATGAAAGCATGCTCAGACTGGTTTACTACTTCTCTGTTGCCTCAGTGTGTTTTCCCTTCGGCATTACATTCTTTCTCTTGACGATTGAATTCTTGAACCGTTTACGATTGAATTCTTGATCCGTTTTGTTGCAACATTCGAGATTACCAAGGAATTTCAGGAATTTTAATCGTGTTAAGCATATTTAAATGCTTGTCACAAATATCGTTCCCCGATTGTTACACCTAGATAAATTTTATGAATTGACTTGGACTCGAACCACCAACCTCCAGATCCAAAGTCCAACGCGTTAACGACGGCACCTTTGTTACACCTATATAAATTTTGTGAATTGACTTGGACTCGAACCACCAACCTCCAGATCCAAAGTCCAACGCGTTAACGACGGCACCTTTGAGGTTGGTTCGAGATTATCAAAGTTACAGGTCATCAGGCTTGAGATATTCGCTCTTGTTCCTATGATTCTATGATGTACTTATGAAAGCATCTACCTACTTATCATTGTTTATTTGCCTTCCAAGTTTTTGCATCACTGCAGCCGCGCACGTTGTTGGCGTAATTACATGTTGTGTGATTCAGAGTCATGCTCGTACATAACATCACCTGGACTTGACCTAACTGAACAGGCTTGGTGGTGTGGTTGCCCTAGAAATCGAATCCATGTGGCACTGTGGCCGAACCATACCAATTGTGCGCACACTGAGAAAAAAAAAAAAATTGGTGACAGGGTGCCACAAGTTTAGGGTGGAAGAACTCTATTATTGGGTTACTTTCCCTGATTTAGGCTGTTGGAATGCTGGCTATTTCTCATCACCTAGAACTCGAACTCCAGTCATTACGTGAGACCCATGACAAGTGATGAAAATCGAATGCCAAAGATTCGCTAGGCATAACATCACCTGGACTTGACCTAACTGAACAGGCTTGGTGGTGTGGTTGCCCTAGAAATCGAATCCATGTGGCACTGTGGCCGAACAATACCAATTGTGCGTACAGCGTACACTGAGAAAAAAAAAAATTGGTGACAGGGTGCCACAAGCTTAGGGTGGAAGAACTCTATTATTGGGTTACTTTCCCTGATTTAGGCTGTTGGAATGATATATTATAGTGTCGAGCTTCCCGATAACGTACATAACATCACCTGGACTTGACCTAACTGAACAGGCTTGGTGGTGTGGTTGCCCTAGAAATCGAATCCATGTGGCACTGTGGCCAAACCATACCAATTGTGCGTACACTCAGAAAAAAAAAAATTGATGACAGGGTGCCACAAGTTTAGGGTGGAAGAACTCTATTATTGGGTTACTTTCCCTGATTAAGGCTGTTGGAATGCTATATTATAGTGTCGAGCTTCCCGATATAGAGTTCAATATTAGAGTGCCAAAACCCAGTCACCCGAAATCAACTACAGGTGCCGCACCCCAAGAAACGCTATTGGACCAAAAACACAAAATTGGTTTATTTTGCTACAGCAGCAGCAGCAGTAGTAGTAGTTTCTATAATAAGTCAGTTTCCCTTCAGAAAGGTATTGGATTACTGTGAGGGTTAGCCTCAGCCAGGGGGTTGGAACCGTGAATGAGTCATTTAATTGTTTTTGCTACAAACAAAGGAAAACAATAGATCTCAAATTTTCCAACAACCACCCGAAATCAACTACAGGTGCCGCACCCCAAGAAACGCTATTGGACCAAAAACACAAAATTGGTTTATTTTGCTACAGCAGCAGCAACAGTAGTAGTTTCTAATAAGTCAGTCTCCCTTCAGAAAGGTATTGGATTACTGTGAGGGTTAGCCTCAGCCAGGGGGGTTGGAACCGTGAATGAGTCATTTAATTGTTTTTGCTACAAACAAAGGACAACAATAGATCTCAAATTTTCCAACAAAGCAATTTTCGATACTTCATTTTCCAAATTGCTCCTAATGCTATGTCTTCTGACAGATTCATTTGTCCATAAACGGCGGGTTTTGAGTCAGCTATGTGTGATCTGTGATACATTCCTAGGGTGTATCATGCCCATGATTCATTCACCGGGTATGGGGGTTAATTTTCAAAACTGACTTGGAAAAGCTCATACTGAATAGTCTGAATAACTACGTACATTTCCTAGAAAATTCTCAAGGTTTGTTAACGAAATACGTTCCTTCTTCAACACCCTTGTCCGGGATGAGGTCTATTTCATCATCTTTACGTTTTTACGTTCATCTTGACGTTTGCTACATCAGGCCCTGGCTGGCTCATGATGACTTGAAATCCGATCCATTATTCGGTTCTGCTACAGTTCCCGTCCAATGTAATTCTATGAACCATCGCGCCGACCGGTATCATTGCATTCAGGTGCCGAACGTGGCAGTCCTCAAACTTGTTGCTCGTATTTTTTTATAAATCAAGTGAACCCTTTTCCAAAGTTTGCCATTTTATGAAGACCTACAGTTTGTTTTCGATTAAGATATCGGTGATGGAATTTTCTACCCAATATAGGACACCAAATCAAATTCGAATCCAAATTTATAAGAAGTTAAACGTGTATTTGAAAACAAACACGACACTCTTCTTGAATCACCCTGTATCGAGCATGTGGTAATTGGGACACTAATCAGTGATCCCTCAACACCCAAGTTTAGTCTCCCAGATCAACAAAAAATATCTCTCTTACCCAAAGATGCGGTTTTCTCACTTCTAATGATCAAGGGAAAATTGCTTCACATTTCTTCGATAATTACCTGAAACAAAACATAAAAAAAACAATCGTTAGTTATAAACTCGTTTAAAAACTTCATATTAGGAGTTATCAACCCATCAAGTTCGCTAGACATTATTATACACTTGGGACATGTCTTTGTTTTGGTTCAATGTTCGGCATAAGTAGTTGTTGGACATGACGCTATTTGGTGCCTACGAGACACAAGTAAGCACCGCTTCAACCAACTACTAACTATTTTACTAGGTTCAATTATAACTTGATAAACAATCGTTAGTTATAAACTCGTTTAAAAACTTCATATTAGGAGTTATCAACCCATCAAGTTTGCTAGATATTATTACACTTGGGAGATGTCTTTGTTTTGGTTCAATGTTCGGCATAAGTAGTTGTTGGACATGACGCTATTTGGTGCGTAGGTACGAGACACAAGTAAGCACCACTTCAACCAACTAGGTACTAACTATTTTACTAGGTTCAGTTATAACTTGTCAAATTGGTATGTTTAGGTTTACAAAAATAAAAGGTGAAACATAGCTCTCAAATTCTAGCAGTTGTGTCTCCAAATATCCTACTCTAAATACTTGAACCTCAACTACAAACTATTTTACCTTTGTACTAGGTTCAATTAGAAGTCAAATTGGTAGATTAGGTGTACAAAAATAAAAGGTGAAACATAGCTCTAAAATTCTAGCAGTTGTGTCTCCAAATATCTTACTTCAAATTCCTACTCTCCAATTTGCTTTGACCTTGTTAGAGTCAAAGTTTAGTCTCCCAGATCAACAAAAAATATCTCTCTTACCCAAAGATGCGGTTTTCTCACTTCTAATGATCAAGGGAAAATTGCTTCGCATTTTTTCGATAATTACCTGAAACAAAACATAAAAAAACAATCGTTAGTTATAAACTCGTTTAAAAACTTCATATTAGGAGTTATCAACCCATCAAGTTCGCTAGATATTATTACACTTGGGACATGTCTTTGTTTTGGTTCAATGTTCGGCATAAGTAGTTGTTGGACATGACGCTATTTGGTGCGTACGAGACACAAGTAAGCACCACTTCAACCAACTAGGTACTAACTATTTTACTAGGTTCAATTATAACTTGTCAAATTGGTATGTTTAGGTTTACAAAAATAAAAGGTGAAACATAGCTCTAAAATTCTAGCAGTTGTGTCTCCAAATATCAATCCTACTCTAAATACTTGAACCTCAACTACAAACTATTTTACCTTTGTAGGTACTAGGTTCAATTAGAAGTCAAATTGGTAGATTAGGTGTACAAAAATAAAAGGTGAAACATAGCTCTAAAATTCTAGCAGTTGTGTCTCCAAATATCCTACTCTAAATACTTGAACCTCAACTACAAACTATTTTACCTTTGTACTAGGTTCAATTAGAAGTCAAATTGGTATGTATTATGAGTCACTTTGAATTGAATTTACTCAAGTTACTCAACTTAGTGGACACTGCCTATGGGGAAGCAGGAATCCCAAATTACTCAAGTTACAGGAATCCCCCGCATAGAAAACGCTTAAACAAATTTAACAAATTAGGCAATACTAATGAAATCACTAAAGGTTTGGAACAGACAACACGTTTTTGAATTGAATTTACTCAAGTTACTCAACTTAGTGGACACTGCCTATGGGGAAGCAGGAATCCCAAATTACTCAACTTACAGGAATCTCCCGCATAGAAAACGCTTAAACGAATTAGGCAATACTAATGAAATCACTAAAGGTTTGGAACAGACAACACGTCATGCTCAGAATAATATTATACCTACCTACTACAATTTCACATCAAAAGTTTGGAACAGCCAGGAGCCAGGCCATGCAGAGGACTTCTTAAGGTGTCCTATGCAAAAGGAATGGTCCAATAAAGAACACATTTAACAAGATCAACGGTGTTTTAAAGAGTTTCAATTTGAGGATAAGAATATTGAGAATGCTCTCAAGAACTATGAGCGCTTTGAAGAATTATAACTCAAGAAAAATGACATGAAAGGATTTAGAGGACTTGAATTTTCTCCTTGAGAAACTCTCATCAAATTTATAAATATCAAGAGGTGGTGAATGAAATATTTCCTGTACATTTCAGTTTGACCTATCAGACAGTATCGGCAGAGCATCAGAAACTTTTCTACGAAACTATCTGATGACTTGCCTTTTTGAAAGAAAACGAATCAAAGCCTCAAATGAATCAATGAATGAGACTATAGCGCGGATAGGTACTCGTAGTCCATAGCAAACAATTTAGATAGAGAAAGTAATATTCCATCATAATACGTACGTACAGGAAGCATGCTTGATAATTATATTCCTACAAATACATCGAATCTATCATCTTAACCAATAATTCTTATAATAACGATACAAATGGTTACTGTTTAAGGTACTTTTTTGTGCTCTGCAGACTAAACAATAATTTTCCCATTTTTTTAAACAATCACAGGATAAAATGAACCGCGAAACCATAAAGAACTTCAATGAACATAAATAATGTAGGTACTATGAAT
Organism: Diaphorina citri; assembly: GCF_000475195.1. Classification (NCBI taxonomy): domain Eukaryota; kingdom Metazoa; phylum Arthropoda; class Insecta; order Hemiptera; family Psyllidae; genus Diaphorina; species Diaphorina citri. Next base: position 107,205 of record NW_007377630.1, on the reverse strand, counting down.
ATTAGAATCGGTAATGTCTGCAGAGATGACAACAGACTGGTGTATCTTGTTTGAACGGTTTTGTATCTTCAGCCATAATATCTCTTTTGTTATTGCGTTTTTTAGATGCATCAGGAAATATTTGAGAAAATGCATCTACCTACATTTTGCCAATCTGCACCCAAACTTGTTGCTCGTATTTTTTTATAAATCAAGTGAACCCTTTTCCAAAGTTTGCCATTTTATGAAGACCTACAGTTTGTTTTCGATCAAGATATCGGTGATGGATTTTTCTACCCAATATAGGACACCAAATCAAATTCGAATCTAAACAATAATTTTCCCATTTTTTTAAACAATCACAGGATAAAATGAACCGCGAAACCATAAAGAACTTCAATGAACATAAATAATGTACTATGAATATTAGAATCGGTAATGTCTGCAGAGATGACAACAGACTGGTGTATCTTGTTTGAATGGTTTTGTATCTTCAGCCATAATATCTCTTTTGTTATTGCGTTTTTTAGATGCATCAGGAAATATTTGAGAAAATGCATCTACATTTTGCCAATCTGCACCCAAACTTGTTGCTCGTATTTTTTATAAATCAAGTGAACCCTTTTCCAAAGTTTGCCATTTTATGAAGACCTACAGTTTGTTTTCAATTAAGATATCGGTGATGGAATTTTCTACCCAATATAGGACACCAAATCAAATTCGAATCCAAATTTATAAGAAGTTAGACGTGTATTTGAAAACAAACACGACACTCTTCTTGAATCACCCTGTATCGAGCATGTGGTAATTGGGATCAAGATATCGGTGATGGAATTTTCTACCCAATATAGGACACCAAATCAAATTCGAATCCAAATTTATAAGAAGTTAGACGTGTATTAGAAAACAAACACGACACTCTTCTTGAATTACCCTGTATCGAGCATGTGGTAATTGGGACACTAATCAGTGATCCCTTAAATCTGGTGTGAACATCACACGACTTTCCTTATCCTATTGAATGATGCTTATTTGAGTATTAGTCAACCATCGTGAGGACTTGTGCTTGGTCTTTAAAAGCAGAGAGAACCCTTTGAAAACTGCCAGCTGGCTAGGCTGGTTAGGGTTAGTTGTTCTTCTCCCTGTTTCTAGTCCCACAGCCAGACGCTAGTCTACTCTCTGTTTAACGTCCCCTAGCCAGACAGCCTAACGTCCCCTACCTTCCTAATGGAAAAGTATACCTACCTAATTTAAATATAATATGACCATGTGTATACGTCCTATAGAACAGTAGTGGAACTTGACTCTGACGCACTACCCTAGGTGTCTAGTTAGTTACGCACCCACGTATTGTGGTACCCTACCTTACCTTACCTTCCCATCTACTAAATACTAAATATAAATACCTACCTATCAAGTACATCTACATATACCTACTACTTACCGATCTAGTTAGTGACGTACCTACTGACTCATTCATACCTACATACCTACATGTTGTATCAGGGTAGGTACAATAAGGGTGGGGGGGAGGGTGATATAATTAAGGGTAGGTAGGTAGATAATAGATAGTTTAGGTGAGTGGGTAGGTACTCTTTTTAGGGGTCAAGGGAACGTCACCTTTATGGCGCGACCAGGCAGCTCGGCAGCGCTGCCGGGTCGCGCTGCCTGGCAGCTAGGATCGGAACGCCACCTTTACCTTCCCATCTACTAAATACTAAATATAAATACCTACCTATTACATCCCCTAATGGAAAAGTATGCCTAATCTAAATCTAATATGACTATATGACGTATAAACAGTAGTGGAACTTGACTCTGACGCACTACCCTAGGTGCCTAGTTAGTTACGCACCCACGTATTGTGGTACCCTACCTTACCTTCCCATCTACTAAATACTAAATATAAATACCTACCTATTACATCTACATATACCTACTACTTACGGATCTAGTTAGTGACGTATACCTACCTACTGACTCATTCATACCTACATGTTGTATCAGGGTAGGTACAATAAGGGTGGGGGGGAGGGTGATATAATTAAGGGTAGGTAGGTAGATAATAGATAGTTTAGGTGAGTGGGTAGGTACTCTTTTTAGGGGTCACTCAGGTTCAACAAAACTTAATTATAGGTAGGGATATAGTGACCTTTTTCGTTCGAAGTTTAATTAAGTAGGTAGGTACCTGAATTAATTCTTGGAATAAAATTAATGCAAATGTGTATTTGCTTTGATCCTTAAGACGTGTCGTGTGAAAATAACATACCTACCTAGGTACCTATAAGGTAGGTAAGTATTAGAAATGCAACATTTTATTACATCTACATATACCTACTACTTACGGATCTAGTTAGTGACGTATACCTACCTACTGACTCATTCATACCTACATGTTGTATCAGGGTAGGTACAATAAGGGTGGAGGGGGGAGGGTGATATAATCAAGGGTAGGTAGGTAGATAATAGATAGTTTAGGTGAGTGGGTAGGTACTCTTTTTAGGGGTCACTCAGGTTCAACAAAACTTAATTATAGGTAGGGATATAGTGACCTTTTTCGTTCGAAGTTTAATTAAGTAGGTAGGTACCTGAATTAATTCTTGGAATAAAATTAATGCAAATGTGTATTTGCTTTGATCCTTAAGACGTGTCGTGTGAAAATAACATACCTAACTAGGTACCTATAAGGTAGGTAAGTATTAGAAATGCAACATTTCGACAGCTAAAGCAACTGAAACGTTGCACCTTTTTCGAAACCTTCAAAAAGTTCATCGAACGTACTTTGGCCTCTGAACGTAAAATCTAAAATACGTACCTACCTAATAATAGTTACGGTCTTGTTAAATCTTAGGTATAATATATGCAGGTAGTAAGTACCTATATACTTATTACGAACTTAATGATCGTCCCAACAATACGTTCATTCCAAAACATATTTCGTAGAACGGCTGGCTGGGGGACGTTAAACAAGGAATACACCAGCCTGAATTTCCCTTGCTAAAAAAAATAGCAAAGGTTTTGAGTGCGGAGATGCCCTTTCGCATTAAAATTTGTAGCCAAAACCAAATGACAGCCCACAGCATTCACCCTAGTTAGGGCTGATTGAGAGGCTGACGAAAAACGCCGACCCCGTCTGAACACGGGCAAAGGCGAAGAAGAACAAGAAGATTGGGTAGAACGGTAATTTTGGTAAATTTAGTGTTCTAGTCACCCCCAGGCTATTCATATTTTTAGTCTAATAGGTATAGGTACCTACCCATGTCTACTAGCTTGTCTACTAATAGGTATAGGTACCTACCCATGTCTACTAGCTTGTCTACTAATAGGTATAGGTACCTACCCATGTCTACTAGCTTGTCTACTAATAGGTATAGGTACCTACCCATGTCTACTGGTTTATCTACTAATGCACAATCATAATCACACATATTCAATCAACTATGTAGGTATGATACAAATAGCTACGTATATTTTATGTAACATCTTGCAAAACTTTCTCAGGAGGAGAGAGGGAAATTATATATTACCTACGTAGATTTGAAAACATAAATATCTATAGTAGGTACCTAGGTAGACTAGTAATTACTTACAAAATAATAATTTTCGAAAAAAAAACTCATTAGTTTTTTATTTATTATAGTTTTTCCTCCTAGCTTATGTAACATCTTGCAAAACTTTCTCAGGAGGAGAGAGGGAAATTATGTATTACCTACGTATATAGATTTGAAAACATAAATATCTAGATTCTAGTAGTTAGGTAGACTAGTAATTACTTACAAAATAGATAATAATTTTCGAAAAAAAAACTCATTAGTTTTTTATTTATTATAGTTTTTCCTCCTAGTTTTAGTTCCTACTGCTCCTAGAAATAATTTTATTGTAGATAATATTAGAGGGTGGCTAAGGGTATATAAACAATACGTACTTACCTCTGTTTGGGTAATTTTATTAATGGTTTTTTTCCTACACTCCCCTCTGTATTAAAAATATAGATTAGGAATGAAGCAGACGTGCAGTAGGGGGTGAAAGATAAAACGTACTTTTTAGGAAAGTAAAGTGTATTGAGTGACGTCACCCTAGGACAGCGGTTCCCAACCTTTTTTCGCCCGCGTACCCCTTGGGTACCCGAATTTAATCTCACGTACCCCCGCCACCATCATAATGAGTACTTACCAGGTACCCAAACCCAGGTTGTACTCAGTACCTTTTGACAAAATTCAGTACTCATCAGTACCTAAGTCAAAATTTAGTACTTTTCTGGACTGTACTGATGCATTTATGAGCCGTCAAGATTTAAAATTTGCTTTTATCCGCCATTACACAATTTTCTCTCGCGTACCCCCAGGGGTACGTGTACCCGCGGTTGAAAATCGCTGCCTTAAGGAACAAATGTGAAGTGACAGGTAGACCTGAACTATAGGTAGGTATGTACCTAATACATAGTGCATGAGCATCTACGCATTTCCTAACTAGAATAGGGAGGACTAGGAGGAGGGGAATGAAGTAAGGAAGGAGAAGACTAGGGAAGGAAAAGAGGAGGGGAGGAATAAGAAGGGATAGTAGGAGACGTAGAAAGATATGGCCGCGAAGGAAAAGGATGAGAAAGAGGAGGAGGAGAAGAGAAAGAAGAAGAAAAAGAAGAAGAAGAACTGAAAAAGAAAGGAGAAAGGAGAAACGGAAGAAGAAGAAAAAGAAGAAGAAGAACAATAACAAGAAGAAGAAGAACTGAAAAAGAAAGGAGGAAGGAGAAAAAGAAGAAGAAAAAGAAGAAGAACAAGAAGAAGAAGAACTGAAAAAGAAAGGAGGAAGGAGAAACGGAAGAACAGAAGAAGACGAGGAAGGAGGAATGGTACAATAACTTGATGGTTATTCCTCGAATTAGGTACTTTAAATAAGTTAGGTACATAATACCGCGGTCCTAATGTAATTGACCGGACATGAGATGAATCATGGTGACTCACTGAACCAAAACCAGAAACCAGTCTAATACCCGTCAGGGTATACTTAACTACAAATAAAACTTCTATTCTATTCTAATAACAACTCTAGTTCATTGACAAAATCCAGCACCTTCCAATCTTCTGTCATCGTAATAAGTACACCTTTTGTTGCATTACTGACTTGTTGACCTCCAGCAGAGTATGTCATTCCGCTGACAATTGAACAGTTGGTAGACATTTGCTATCCATAATTCCATAAGTTTATACAGCTTCTATCTTGTAAGGCAAGTGTAGATCAGGATACTTCTATGTCAACCTTTTGTTGCATTACTGACTTGTTGACCTCCAGCAGAGTATGTCATTCCGCTGACAATTGAACAGTTGGTAGACATTTGCTATCCATAAGTTTATACAGCTTCTATCTTGTAAGGCAAGTGTAGATCAGGATACTTCTATGTCAACCTTTTAGAGCAATACCGGAATTGGAATACCGCTGCGAAATGTTAACAAGGTAACAGATATGTAAACACGACTGTTCTATGTTTTAGGTTAGCTGTTGTGATGACTGAACATTTGTTCCACGTTTGTTATTAACTGTACTCATTATTAAGTTTACGTTATATGTAGGTATTTTAAAATACATAGTTTGAGCCTCTCTATGTCAACCTTTTAGAGCGATACCGGAATTGGAATACCGCTGCGAAATGTTAACAAGGTAACAGATATGTAAACACGACTGTTCTATCTTTTAGGTTAGCTGTTGTGATGACTGAACATATGTTCCACGTTTGTCGAATACCGCTGCGAAATGTTAACAAGGTAACAGATATGTAAACACGACTGTTCTATGTTTTAGGTTAGCTGTTGTGATGACTGAACATATGTTCCACGTTTGTTATTAACTGTACTCATTATTAAGTTTACGTTATATGTAGGTATTTTGAAATACATAGTTTGAGCCTCTGCAGGAGTCCGATGAATCTAATGAACTTCTTCATTTCAAGAAAAATGACATGAAAGGATTTAGAGGACTTGAATTTTCTCCTTGAGAAACTCTCATCAAATTTATAAATATCAAGAGGTGGTGAACTTGTCCATCCGTATAATGGGTACGAACGTGCCTCTACCATACCGGCCAGGCAAATCACCTGTATGCGATCTTTGTACAACATATATGAACGAAATTTCACATCATCATTGGTCGAGAGAAAAGCAGGGCCACAACTTAGCCAGGTCCAAGTACTCCAATAATGCGCCCCTGGCGACATTTTTTACAAATAAGAATAGTCTTATTTTCCTTTCGCAATTTTCAGGTGATAATGGTTGGTGGTGGGGGTGGGGAATGGGGAAATGGTATAATGCCAGACAATGTTCAATATCCCTATTCCCCCACCAACACCACCATGAAAAATGGGGGGGGGAATACGATTCATACTAGGTACTCGTATTTCATTTTCCTTTATGGGAAGGGCGAACTGGTTTCGGACCCCTTGAAGAGTCCAGGCTCGGGGCATATCGGTTGAACCCCCCTGCCCCCCTGTGCCCGGCCTTGGAGAAGAGAGACCGAATTCAGGACAAGATATTTAAGAAGAATCTCCAAGTTGTTTGACACAGATTTCTGTGCTTTACGGACTAGACGGTCGGATTAGCGTGTTGTGAGCTTTGTACTGGTGCGAACACTGTAATTATGTTGGTGAGCCTCTCACAAGATTGTTGAAAGATTCATGTGAGATAAATGTACTAATTATGTTGGTGAGCCTCTCACAAGATTGTTGAAAGATTCATGTGAGATAAATGTACACAATTATGTACTTGGCAAACACAAACTTGCCTGACTAATTCCAGCCTCTCACAAGATTGTTGAAAGATTCATGTGAGATAAATGTACACAATTATGTACTTGGCAAACACAAACTTGGCTGACTAATTCCCTGATTCATTGACTGATCTGATCTGTCTGGTTACTGATGTAATGTCATTCGTAGCCAAATGAACCTTAGAAAGCTGGCGATTTCTCCACCAATGAATCAGCTCCTGTGTCACATTAGCAGAAGAATGTTCAAAAGAGACTGTGGTACCTGAAACGACACCGAGTTGACCAAAGTTGCTGTAATGTCATTCGTAGCCAAATGAACCTTAGAAAGCTGGCGATTTCTCCACCAATGAATCAGCTCCTGTGTCACATTAGCAGAGGAATGTTCAAAAGAGACTGTGGTACCTGAAACGATACCGAGTTGACCAAAGTTGTCCTGAGTTCTGGTACTCCTGGTAAACCAATTAAACCCACTCAAGGATTCCCACCAAGATCGCTCGTGATGAAAGTGGACATAAATAGCAATCTATGAAACCCCAGACCTTGTCAAGTGGTGAACTTTATTCAAGAGCAAGTTATGCTCAATTAAAAGAGAGAGTTTATGAGATTATGAGTCACTTTGAATTGAATTTACTCAAGTTACTCAACTTAGTGGACACTGCCTATGGGGAAGCAGGAATCCCAAATTACTCAACTTACAGGAATCCCCCGCATAGAAAACGCTTAAACAAATTAGGCAATACTAATGAAATCACTAAAGGTTTGGAACAAACAACACGTCATACTCAGAATAATATTATACCTACCGACTAAAATTTCATATCAAAAGTTTGGAACAGCCAGGAACCAGGCCATGCAGAGGACTTCTTAAGGTGTCCTATGCAAAAGGAATGGTCCAATAAGGAACACATTTAACAAGATCAACGGTGTTTTAAAGAGTTTCGATTTGAGGATAAGAATATTGAGAATGCTCTCAAGAATTATGAGCGCTTTGAAGAATTATAACTTGAAATCAAACAAATCTGTCAAAAAAATCTACAATTTAGATCGATCTTTTGATAAGAAAAATCGTGACGATCGTGTCACTTGATTTGAATAAATCTTTCTTAAGTCGGTCGATTGGGACTTAATTCGTTCTGGCGTATTCGGTGCGTGCGGTCGCGATGGGTTGTCACATAAATAACCATTGGTTCGAGGACATACCGATTTACGGAAAATTATCTCAGGAACCATAACTATTGTAGACAAATAGAGAATTATTTGGTTGTTTTGTCCATTTGGTTGTTTTGGCTGCTGTTTCCTGTGATTAACATTACGAGATAAGTACATAAGTCGGTCGATTGGGACTTAATTCGTTCTGGCGTATTCGGTGCGTGCGGTCGCGATAGGTTGTCACATAAATAACCATTGGTTCGAAGACATACCGATTTACGAAAAATTATCTCAGGAACCATAACTATTGTAGACAAATAGAGAATTATTGGTCCATTTGGTTGTTTTGGCTGCTGTTTCCTGTGATTAACATTACGAGATAAGTACGCAAACATGATTGTGTAAGAACTTCATGGAAATTTTCAATGCCTCGTATCTTGACATTTATCCCTAGAACTTCTGGGCTAGAAGGGCCATTTGTTGGTCTTTGGTGTTTTGGGTGCGTGCGGTCGCGATAGGTTGTCACATAAATAACCATTGGTTCGAGGACATACCGATTTACGGAAAATTATCTCAGGAACCATAAGTATTGTAGACAAATAGAGAATTATTGGTCCATTTGGTTGTTTTGGCTGCTGTTTCCTGTGATTAACATTACGAGATAAGTACGCAAATATGATTGTGTAAGAACTTCATGGAAATGTTCAATATCTCGTATCTCGGCATTCTCGGCATTTAATGTCCCTAGAACTTCTAGGCTAGAAGGGCCGTTTGTTAGCTTGGTCTTGGAGTTTTATCAAACTTTTGTTCCAAGAGAACAGGGACAATATTATTTTCTTCGTGCCTGTGGCACCATTTGGTGTCTGTGACTGCGCTCGTATGGTTCTGGTCCAGACAAAGATTCGATTCATATATGTGAAAAGCGAATCAGTCAGTTTGGTGCATTGTGAATGTACCAGAATCCAGAATATACAGGATGTACGAGAAGTAGAGATAACAGATGGACAAAAATGGACAACGAGAGTGACTGAGTGGTATCCAAAGGAAGGAAAGAGAGGAGGACATCCACCAACGAGATCCTACTTTGGAAGTGACCACTGCTTTGCTGACACTCCGGCCTCACATCTCAACAATATAGACGTATTGTTCTAGCTCTCTAAATGGTCTAAACAAAAGAACCGCTAGGTCCAGACAAAGATTCGATTCATATATGTGAAAAGCGAATCAGTCAGTTTGGTGCATTGTGAATGTACCAGAATATACAGGATGTACAAGTAGTAGAGATAACAGATGGACAAAAATAGACAACGAGAGTGACTGAGTGGTATCCAAAGAAAGGAAAGAGAGGAGGACATCCACCAACGAGATGGGAGGACTCCATAACGAAGGTAGCAGGCAGAAAATGGATGAGAGCGGCCCAAGATAGAGAAACAAGATAGAGAAACACTGGAGAGATACCAATGAAACCACGGATCCATACAGGTGGAAATGGAATTGTCCAACGGGATGATTATGAATGAACAAACATTAACGTCAAGGGTAATGGTATTTCACCAGGTTGATTAGTGTACTGGTGAATGAAGGAATGGCGGAATCTTGTTATTGGTGTTTTCTCCCGAAAAAGTTTAGGGACAGATTCATGAGACGTAGGGAAGGGAAGAAATAATCTTATAGTGTATAGTGACATCTAAGGGCTACCTAGGGAAGAACCTGGGGATGGATTAAGGATACGGGACATTTGTTAGGTGCATTTAGAGACCTTGGACACCACAAAAATGTGACCTCCACACGAAATCTATAATTTTCATAGGTGTTAAGCGAATCAGTCAGTTTGGTGCATTGTGAATGTACCAGAATATACAGGATGTACGAGTAGTAGAGATAACAGATGGACAAAAATGGAAAGAGAGGTGGACATCCACCAACGAGATGGGAGGACTCCATAACGAAGGTAACAGGCAGAAAATGGATGAGAGCGGCCCAAGATAGAGAAACATGGCGATTTTGCGATCTGCAACACTGGAGAGATACCAATGAAACCACGGATCCATACAGGTGATACGATTTATATGTGTATATATTTTTTACCTATAGCCGTAAGCGTTCCTGATTGAAGAATTATGTCAAATCAATATAGCTGCGCCGACCCCTAGCCTACTTTGGAAGTGACCACTGCTTTGCTGACACTCCGGCCTCACATCTCAACAATATAGACGTATTGTTCTAGCTCTCTAAATGGTCAAAACAAAAGAAACGCTGGACTTTAAGAGTTCGAAGAATGGTGATCAATACCACTGGAGGCAGCGTGTTAACACGCAACGAATAGAGATCACACGAGAGAAAGAGAGAAACAATCAATAAAATTTATTGACGGATTGCCCAAAGTTTTGGGTTGCCAAAAGGAGACAACATCGGACAAAATTGTTGCAGTAAAAATGAGATTGAAAAGAAGAAGATTGATGGAAGTATAAGGTAAGTCGATACAGGTTATATTATCAACTGTAACGTATTGTTCTAGCTCTCTAAATGGTCAAAACAAAAGAACCGCTAGACTTTAAGAGTTCGAAGAATGGTGATCAATACCACTGGAGGCAGCGTATTAACACGCAACGAATAGAGATCACACGAGAGAAAGAGAGAAACAATCAATAAAATTTATTGACGGATTGCCCAAGTTTGGGTTGCCAAAACGAGACAACATCGGACATCAGACAAAATTGTTGCAGTAAAAATGAGATTGAAAAGAAGAAGATTGATACTTCGAAGTATGAGGTAAGTCGATACAGGTTATATTATCAACTGTCAAAGATTCTTGACTTGGCGGGGCGGAGAGCTACCGCGTTCCTTGATTTCCTTCGTCTTTTTGAAATTTTGGCATTTGAGGGAATCCCTTTCCCTTTTAACCGTTAAGGTCATATCGGGCTTCTTGCTTCCGCGTCGTTTTGCTGCTATTACAAACATCTTCCCAATGTATAGTCCTCCGGCATTTGAGGGAATCCCTTTCCCTTTTAACCGTTAAGGTCATATCGGGCTTCTTGCTTCCGCGTCGTTTTGCTGCTATTACAAACATATTCCCAATTTATAGTCCTCAATGGTCCCTGAAATAGCCAACAGAGCAAAGTATTCGATACGGCCACCAGTCCAAATCGATCGTTTTTGATAGTTGTCAATATCTACTAAATAAATAAATCTACATGTGTAAGGTTAAGTACATATATTTATGTATTTAGTTAAGTATCCTAACCTAACCTATCCTTACAAGTTCACCCCCAATCTAATTTTCATGTGACCTTCAAAGCAGTCAACGTCACTTCTTTAATTGGTAGTTAAGGGTAGAGAATCGGGAAAGAGACGTAGAGATACTTGAGGAAACCTAACACACATGTATAGACGAGTGAGTCAAAAGTACTTCCTGGGCGAGTCTTGGTCCAAAACCTGTCCTGGTGATACGAGTAGTAGATGGAAATGGAATTGTCCAACGAGATGATTATGAATGAACAAACATTAACGTCAAGGGTAATGGTATTTCACCAGGTTGATTAGTGTACTGGTTGTTGAAGGAATGGCGGAATCTTGTTATTGGTGATTTCTCCCGAAAAAGTTTAGGGACAGATTCATGAGACGTAGGGAAGGGAAGAAATAATCTTATAGTGTATAGTGACATTTAAGGGCTACCTAGGGAAGAACCTGGGGATAGATTAAGAATACGAGACATTTTTTAGGTGCATTTAGAGACCTTGGACACCACAAAGATGTGACCTCCACACGAAATCTATAATTTTCATAGGTGTGGTTTTGCAGATGACTACGCACTACTAAAGTTCGCACGACCACGCTTCCAATATGCGACGGGCTTTAGAATCATGTACCATGCAAATCGGGGGGGAGGAGATAAAGGCTGACCGTTTGAGGGTATTTAAAGAGTAAATGAACCCTTCACAATACTCTAAGAGAGAGAGTTCGCACGACCACGCTTCCAATATGCGACGGGCTTTAGAATCATGTACCATGCAAATCGGGGGGAGGAGATAAAGGCTTTTAAAGAGTAAATGAACCCTTCACAATACTCTAAGAGAGAGAGACTAGAGAGAGAATTTGAATTTTGAATTTGAATTTTAACTTTATTAACAACAATACATATAAATGAACAAAGAATGCACCTCCTAAGCTTAAATTAAACTTTTAAAGAGGTGAGCTCCTCTCCTAAATACAGAGGAAGAGTACCCCATAAGTCCCAAACTAGGGTTAAAGGCTGAGAATTTGAAGGTATATTAGATAAAATTGACCCCTTCACAATATTGAGAAAGAAAGGAGAGAAATAGAGAGAGAAAGGATAACAGATGGACAAAAATGGACAACGAGAGTGACTGAGTGGTATCCAAAGGAAGGAAAGAGAGGAGGACATCCACCAACGAGATGGGAGGACTCCATAACGAAGGTGGCAGGCAGAAAATGGATGAGAGCGGCCCAAGATAGAGAAACATGGCGATTTTGCGATCTGCAACACTGTGGAAAGATACCAATGAAACAACGAGATGATTATGAATGAACAAACATTAACGTCAAGGGTAATGGTATTTCACCAGGTTGATTAGTGAACTGGTTGTTGAAGGAATGGCGGAATCTTGTTATTGGTGATTTCTCCGGAAAAAGTTTAGGGACAGATTCATGAGATGTAGGGAAGGGAAGAAATAATCTTATAGTGTATAGTGACATTTAAGGGCTACCTAGGGAAGAACCTGGAGATGGATTAAGAATACGGGACATTTTTTAGGTGCATTTAGAGACCTTGGGCACCACAAAGATGTGACCTCCACACGAAATCTATAATTTTCCATATGTTTGTTGCACGCTACTACGCACTACTGAAAGTCGCACTACTACGCTTTCAATGTGCACCATGCAAATGGGGATTTAGAATTCAGAAATAATCTTATAGTGTATAGTGACATCTAAGGGCTACCTAGGGAAGAACCTGGGGATGGATTAAGGATACGGGACATTTGTTAGGCGCATTTAGAGACCTTGGACACCACAAAGATGTGACCTCCACACGAAATCTATAATTTTCCATATGTTTGTTGTACGCTACTACGCACTACTGAAAGTCGCACTACTATGCTTTCAATGTGCACCATGCAAATGGGGAGAAGGGGATAAAGAATAAAGGCTGACTGTTCGAGGGTATGAACCCTTCACAATACTCCGAGAAAGAGAGAGAAAGAGGAAGAGTACCCCATAAGTCCCAAACTAGGGTTAAAGGCTGAGAATTTGAAGGTATATTAGATAAAATTGACCCCTTCACAATATGGAGAAAGAAAGGAGAGAAAGAGAGAGAGAAATGAAGAGAGAGAGAGAGACAAAGATCTTCTGATAATGTGATGAAAGAGATTGATTATGCTGAGGAACGCTTCTGACTATATTGTTTGACAATTCAATCTCTCCTCTCTCGGCTATTGTTGAATGACGGACACATGGCGTACTAATGGTCCATTATTCACTTTTACTCTCGTCCCATTCTTCCAATCTAGCTTCAGGAGAGTTTCTGCGGACTAAAGTTTAACAGTGTAACCATTTTAAACAGAAATTTAGCGTTCAAAGTTAACAATGTAACAATTTCGAACAGAAATTTAACGTTCAAAGTTTAACAATGTAACAATTTTTTTTAACAGACTTTGTGCACAATTGATCGAGTAATTTTGTCGCTGATTACTGTTGAATCTCGAGATACGACATTACACCTGGACAAATTTCTAAGGAGAAAAGAAGTATAAAATTAAATTAAGTTAGTTATTATTAGCACTTTTACTCTCGTCCCATTCTTCCAATCTAGCTTCAGGAGAGTTTCTGCGGACTAAAGTTTAACAATGTAACAATTTTAAACAGAAATTTAGCGTTCAAAGTTAACAATGTAGCAATTTCAAACAGAAATTTAACGTTCAAAGTTTAACAATGTAACAATTTTTTTAACAGACTTTGTGCACAATTGATCGAGTAATTTTATCGCTGATTACTGTTGAATCTCAAGATACCTGGACAAATTTCTAAGGAGAAAAGAAGTATAAAGTTAAATTAAGGTTCAAAGTTTAACAATGTAACGATTTTTTTAACAGACTTTGTGCACAATTGATCGAGTAATTTTGTCGCTGATTACTGTTGAATCTCAAGATACGACATGACACCTGGACAAATTTCTAAGGAGAAAAGAAGTATAAAGTTAAATTAAGTTAGTTATTAGTTATTATTAAGATAGACATAATTATGTAGTTATTATTAATGTTACAACTTTCCTCAGATCATAACTTTCATTGCAAAAGCAAGGCATCGATTGTGATAATTCTGTTATTCAGTCCGAAAATTCAGAAGTAAAAGAGCATCAAAATTGAGAATCGGAGAGCAACATCTGGAGATTTTCAAAGAAGGTGTCAGTCAATATTGTACATATCAGCCAAAGAGGAACAGGTTTAGTCGTTCTGTACAGAAAACGAGTTTTTCCTCTTTGTTTTCATCCATATTGTCATCTTGGTAAGTGGTAGGTAAGTACCTAATACCTACGCACACATTACTTGTCATAAAACTAATTTATCATGCAATGAAACTTTCTGTTCAAGTGGTGAAAACGATGGATCTTACCCTACATAATTGATGTCACCGATTCTGTTCCAATTTTGGCACTTTTCTGATTGATTTCTTCTTTGTCTTGTCTTGAGGCGATCATTTAGTCCTGCGTATTTACTGTAGAGTGTAGATCTGAAGGTACAGGCTTCGAATCCCACGTTGAGGCCGAAAATTTCCTGACCATTCCGTTTATGAAAAGGTAAGGATGTAAAAGGCATTAATCTAATGGCCAAGACCAATCTGAGTTTAAACTTGTTTTAAGCAATCTGATTGGCTGAAAACCTTAAAATCAACCAATAGACCTTATGCGCTTATTTAGGCGAGACTTTGAAGTGAAAGAGCAGAAAAATGAGGAATTTGTGAATTTTCTTTTTCTACAACAACAACAACAACAACAACAACAACAACAACAACAACAACAACAACAACAACAACAACAACAACAACAACAACAACAAACAGATCCACAGGAGGAGAAAATAATATTTGCGAAGTAATCAGTGGCGTAGCGTGGTCTAAATTCAAGTGTAGGGCTCAGGTCTACCAAGTCCCATCACAGTAGGTACATGCCATTAATATATTTTATGGGCATTAGAGTGAACTTTTGAGTTGTATGGCCGCCATACACGCCATACATACACGCTACGCCACTGGAAGTAATTAAACTGAAATACCAGAGTGAATGAACTTGCTCCTCTTCTCAACAAATCAAATCGTATATTATTTCTTTTTATTACCTACCTTTTTTATGAATGAACAAAATATCATTAACTTGCTGCCATTACAACATGAACTCTTTATCTGTAACTTTATCTTCAGATTCTTCAGTAATAAGTTCTTGCATTTGGGTTCTGCGTAAGTTCTTGAATATTTGATTCTGTGTAAGTTCTTGTATTTTGGTTCTGTGTAAGTTCTTGTATATTTGATTCTGCTTAAATGTACCATCAGGTCAAGTTCTGGTACATGGTTATTCAGCAATTTATTTCCAATATTCCAATTGTTGATTGGTATGTAAGATAGATTACGAGATGCCATCGGTTGTGATTTGGTGCTTTGAGATCACCAGTGCTTTGATATTTCTGATAATCACGCTTAAATGTACCATCAGGTCAAGTTCTGGTACATGGTTATTCAGCAATTTATTTCCAATATTCCAATTGTTGATTGGTATGTAAGATTGATTACGAGATGCCATCGGTTGTGAGTTGGTGCTTTGAGATCACCAGTGCTTTGATATTTCTGATAATCAAAGGATTTCAGTACTCATAGAGTGAAAGTTCTGTTATTCCTCTATCTACGGGATCAAGTAATTCATGTACATGATGATGAAGATGGGATTATGTAGTAGGTATATGTGTACAATTTATACCTATGATGAATTTCCTCAGGAAGTTCAAATGTAAGTTTTATTGATGGTCAATGTTATTATTTTATACTCGAAATAAAAATCCCGTTTTCTTAGGCTCTTCATAAAGCGAGCAATGTTCTCTCATGAGATACACAATGATGAAAATACATAATACTTTGTAGAATTTATATGATGAATTTCCTCAGGAAGTTCAAACCCTGATCATCAAATGATGTAAGTTTTATTGATGGTCAATGTTATTATTTTATATACTCGAAATAAAAATCCCGTTTTCTTAGGATCTTCATAAAGCGAACAATGTTCTCTCATGGATATACAATGATGAAAATACACAATACTTTGTAATAGGTATTTATTTATCCTGGACTTCCCAGTTTCTTTTACAATCTGGTTCTACAATGAAATCTCTAGTAGCGCGGTCAAACTTTCTTGACTTGGCGGGGCGGAGCGCTACTGTGCTACTGTAGTTATAATACCCTAGCCCTAGCGTTTCTTTTAGATACCCAACTGAAACAAAGGCCTAATAAGACCTTTATCACCTTTTGTCATATCATCAGTACATAATTACTATTGTCCCATCAGCCTCTTACAAACATGCTCTCGAAAAATATTGAAGTGTTTGGGCGAAAAATATTGAAGTGGTTGGGTGGAAGAGCTCCGTTAGGAGAATCCTGCCACTATAAATAAAGCGTAAAAAAAAAAAAAAAATTAGTAGGTATTTATTTATCCTGGACTTCCCAGTTTCTTTTACAATCTGGTTCTACAATGAAATCTCTAGTAGCGCGGTCAAACTTTCTAGACTTGGCGGGGCGGAGCGTTACTGTGCTACTGTAGTTATAATACCCTAACGTTTCTTTTAGATACCCAACTGATAAGGCCCAATAAGACCTTCATCACCTTTTATCATCATCAGTACATAATTACTATTGTCCCATCAGCCTTAGATGCTCTCGCATAATATTGAAATATACATCAGTTTTTAGTTGAAAGTTTGTAAAATGGAGCATAAAAGAAGGGAAGACCCGGGGTTCACACAATAAAATACACCTAAAGGACATAAAAATGGACTTGTTAACAGGATTTAAAATGTGTATAAGTAGGTAAAGTTGAAGGTCTGAGCAGATGTGAAGGTTTTAATAGCTTTATAATAAGCCCTCTGAAAAGTTATGGCCCCCAAACCCATAAAAGGTGGACCCCCGAAACCCATAACAGAGCGGCTTTATGGGCCGAGATTTCATTCTTGAAATCCGGTACCTAAAGATTTGGTCTAATAAAATAAAGATCCCGATTGTAAATTAGGTTTTGGACAAATTGATTTCTTCATATTCTCAAGCTCATCAAATGCATCTGTATTCTTGAAATCCGGTACCTAAAGATTTGGTCGAATAAAATAAAGATCCCGATTGTAAATTAGGTTTTGGACAAATTGATTTCTTCATACTTAAATGCATCTGTATTTTTATAGGTGGGTTAGCTGGGTTTGGTAGGTACATAATTTGTTGATAATAAACATGTTTTGAGATTGGTGATACCAAAATATCAATGGGAATTTACATAATTTGTTGATAATAAACATGTTTTGAGATTGGTGATACCAAAATATCAATGGGAATTTTGGCTGTTACTACCTATTTATTTTAAAGAATCTACCATCAAAGAAGAAGGAAGGATATTGCGGTAAAAATGGTGGAGATGCCAAAACTCCTTAGCTCTCCGTTTTCTTCTCTTTCTCTCCCTATACCTATCCCTTTCTGTGGATCTTTCGTTCTCTTTCTCGTCCTTGAAGAAGGAAGGATATTGCGGTAAAAATGGTGGAGATGCCAACACTCCTTAGCTCTCTGTTTTCTTCTCTTTCTCTCCCTATACCTATCTCTTTCTGTGGATCTTTCGTTCTCTTTCTCGTCCTTGCTCTTATATTAAACACACTCTCTGTTATTAGGAGTTTTGGCATCTCCACTAATTTTATTTCATTGAGAGTTTTGACATCTCCACTAATTTCCCTACAAAAACCCACTCTCGTCCTTGCTCTTATATTAAACGCACTCTCTGCTATTAGGAGTTTTGGCATCTCCACTAATTTTATTTCATTGAGAGTTTTGACATATTAACTAATTTCCCTACAAAAACCCACTATCATTACGAAAACCAAATCTAAACCCACATTCAATCTACTGTCACCTCTGAATTGATCTGAAAGCTCCACTCCTATTGGTCCATCGGCAAACTCGTCCTTGCTCTTATATTAAACGCACTCTCTGCTATTAGGAGTTTTGGCATCTCCACTAATTTTATTTCATTGAGAGTTTTGACATCTCAACTAATTTCCCTACAAAAAACCCACCATCATTACGAAAACCAAATCTAAACCCACATTCAATCTACTGTCACCTCTCAATTGATCTGAAAGCTCCACTCCTATTGGTCCATCGGCAAATATACCCAACATTGGTTGGTGACGTAAAAAATAATAATAATAATAATCATCGTCATATTGAGAAGAACTTTCTAAATTTAAAACAGAAAAAAAAAAATATCTTCCATATCAAAGATACTGTGGTATCTAAGAACTAACATATAATTTAGAAAAAGAAAGAAGAAGAAGGAGGAGAAGAAGAGGAAGAAGAAAAACCAGGTGAAATATTGTTAACATTGAAGTGGCTGGGAGAAAGGAGGAGAAGGAAGGGGAGGGAGAGGAGGAGGAAGAGGAGAAGGAACAGGACGATAACGAGGAGAGAGAGAAGGTAAAAGAGGAGAGAGTGTTTGAGAGAGAGAGAGAGAGAGAGAGAGAGAGAGAGAGAGAGAGAGAGAGAGAGAGAGGGAGGGAGAGTGAGAGAGAGGGAGAGGGAGAAAGAGTTAGAGAAGAGAGAGAGAAAAAGAGTTAGAAAAAAAAGAGAGATTGGACAAAAAAGAGTCAGGGAAAGATCATTTCGATTAATTAAAAAATCATATAGTCTAATAAAAAGAGGTGATTGTCAGCAGAAATAGGTAGGTAATAGTAGGTACTGTTTTCAGCTCATTCAGGTGTAAAACAATCTCTCTCTCTCTCTCTCTTTCTTTCTCTCTCTCTCTCTCTCTCTCTCTCTCTCTCTCTCTCTCTCTCTCTCTCTCTCTCTCTCTCTCTCTCTCTCTCTCTCTCTCTCTCTCTCTCTCTCCTCTTTCTCTCTTTATCTATCATCTGGCAGAAGAATCAGAGGCCACAAGAAGTAGAGAATTACCAGGAAGATAGGAAGAGCGAAGATCACAACTAGAGGTGCTTCCTTATAAAAGAAAATAAAGGGAGCAATGACTTTGCTTCCGGTATGGGGGGGGGCTTTTGGGACAGTCTGCAGATAAAGGTGAGGGAGGGAGGGAGAGAGAGAGATAATCAAAGAGAAAGGGAGAACGAGATAATCAAAGAGAAAGGGAGAGAGAGATAATCAGAGAGATGGGGGTGAGAGAAAGAGAGTCAAACCTGTGATAGAAAGAAAGCTACCCAGAAATTATTCAAGTTTTTATCGGTTTGGAATTTAGAATAATAAAAAGCCTTTTGAATCTTCTCAAAGGCGAAGAATTTTGGGAATAAGCAACCATTTTGCTAGACAAAGGCAAGAATTTTGCTGATCCGGCTCAAGAATTTCGCTAAATTGGCTTAAATTTTTGCTAAGGTTGTATATTTTTTTGATAAAGTTACTGAACTGAACCAAAATTTTGCTAAATTTGGAGATGGGGGAGAGAGAAAGAGAGTCAAACCTGTCATAGAAAGAAAGCTACCCAGAAATTATTCAAGTTTTTATCGGTTTGGAATTTAGAATAATAAAAAGCCTTTCAAATCTTCTCAAAGGAGAAAAATTTTGGGAATAAGCAATCATTTTGCTAGACAAAGGCAAGAATTTTGCTGATCCGGCTCGAGAATTTCGCTAAATTGGCTTAAATTTTTGCCAGGGTTGTATAATTTTTTGATAAAGTTAACTGAACTGAAGCAAGAATTTTGATGAATTTGCTGAACTAACGCAAGAACTTTGCTAAACTAGCTCAAGAAATTTGCTATACTGGCGCAAGAATTTTACTGGACTGGCAAATAATGTCGCTGTTTTAGCGCAAGAATTGTGCTGACCTCCGGAACATGATCCGGACATTATGTTGGATCGACCTGAACTGAATGGTGTTATAGTTTACTGAGCTCTCTGTTTGTGTTTGCTATGAAGTGTAATACTTTTTTTTCAGTACCTAATCAGACGAGACCTTTCGATACTAGAACGCTAGATCTGCTAACTTGTTTTGAGGAGGAGGAGGAGGAGGAAAAAGAGATGAAAAAGTAGTGGAAAAGAAGGGGAATAAAGAGAAGAAAGAGTCACAAGAAAGGAGGAGGAAGAGTTTCAAGGAGTGTGCTTTGAAGAAGAAGAAGAAGAAGGAGTAGGAGGAGGAGAAGAAGAAAAAAAAAGAAAGAGAAGGAGACGAAGAAGAAAAAGAAGGAAAAGAGAAGGTGAAGCAGATGAAGGAGAAGGAAAAGAAAGAGGAAGAGGAGGAGGAAGAGGAAGAAGGAGAATGAGAAGAAGAAAGAAGCTAAAAAGAGGAGGAGTTATTTAGTGAGTTCATAGCTAATAATTTAACACTGAACAAAATGATAACTTATACTTATATGTAGTTAGGTATCAGCTTGTTCTGCCACTTAATTAAAATGTGAAAAAAGTCAATGTGTGATCTAATTAAGCCATTTTTTGTCTGTCTTATGTAAAATATTAGATCATTAATTTGAAGTTTGAAGAATAAATTATTTATTAACAAGGTAGGTAGGTATTTCATCATTTGCGATTTAAGTAAAAGTTAATTATTTAAATATTAGGGAAGTACGTATATTTAGGAATTTAGGTAGATACTAGTTGGTCTGTGAGTTGAGGCTGATTTCTTACTTAATCGATAGGTACCTATCGTCTTTTTCTCCAATAATTCTCCAAAAAATCCATTATTTTAGGACAAGGTACAGGTAATTAATCTTTTAAACCTATTTCTAATGACATTTAGATGCAGGGACCACGGGACCACTTACATGTAAGGTCAAATTACCTACGTAACCTAATGTCTCCTTGAGTAGTTCGATCAGTTATTGAAGAATATCAAAAATAATAAAGGTACCTAGGTATACGAGTTTAGAGTAGGTAGGTAATCTTAGGTACCTTCTTAATGTCCTAATCTTGGTCAAAACAAGTAATACATGTAGTAAGTACTTAAAACTACCTATTAGGTGCATAGTATACCTACATACGTATACATAATTACATATCTAGCTAATAATTATTATGCTCTGTCTGGCTAGGATTCATATATACATACTGGGAGATTTTAAACCAACCTTAGTGGTGCAGTGGTTGACGCGTTGGACTTTAGATCTGGCGGTTCGAGTCCAAGTCAGGTCATGGAAATTATTTAGGTGTAATGATATTGGTGAGCAATATTTGTGACAAACCGATGTTTAACACTGTTAAAAATTCTTTTTCAGGTTACTAGTGGTGCAGTGGTTGACGCGTTGGACTTTAGATCTGGCGGTTCGAGTTCAAGTCAGGTCATGGAAATTATTTAGGTGTAATAATATCGGTGAGCAATATTTGTGACAAACCAATGTTTAGCACAGTTAAAAATTCTTTTTCAGGTTAAATAGGGAGGGCAAAGAAAAGGCCTCCAGCAAATTACCTGTAATTTGACATAATCCAAGCAGGAACACTGCACTTAGCAAGAAAGCCGTCTCCTTCCAGCGGAGGAGAAAATTCGACTGCCTCCAAAACAGCCGGGGTTGTAACATTGTCACCACAAAAACCAATCGATTAGTACACCATAAATGACACTTCGAATCTCCTCCCTCAAATAAGAGGGACTTCAAAAATGGTGTCACCCTAATCCAAGAGGTTTGGGTTCGAATACCGTTTCCGGTGGAAAATATCTTATTTACCTACTTTGGTAACTCTGGTTTTGTATCGTATCGTAGTTACCTAGGTAGTACGTTTTAGATTTCTGAACATAATATGCCTAGGTATAATAATAGCGTAGGCATGGTAGATAGGTAGGTATCTTGATAAATATAATTTTAAAATTAAAAGAAAATTGGTCATCCAAGTGAAATTAATTTTGGGAGTTTTGACATCTCCACTAATCAGACCCACCTAAAATGATTCAGAGACACCTGTGGGTACCTACAATATTTTCTTAACAACTTTGAGACAGCTGATTCCATTTCCTCTCCCTCTCTCTCTCTCTCTCCCTCTCTCTCTCTCTCTCTCCCTCTCTCTCCTTCTCTCTCTCCCTCTCTCACACACACACTCTCTCTTTCTTTCATTCCTCTCTCCCCTCTCCCTCCCCCCTCTCTCTCCCTCTTATGCTCCCTTCCTTTCTTTCCTTCATAGTAGATGTCTCTCCCTCCCTTTCTTTATCTCAAAGTGGATGTTGGTAAATCGACTTATTGCTAGTAATATAGTATTCATGAGGAATGCAGGTAAATATCTCCTCACCTAATAGGTGGCTATTTACATACCTAACAGGTAAGTACTAAATGATACAAACTCACCAATCAACGCAATACTAACTCCTCTTATGCTCCCTTCCTTTCTTTCCTTCATAGTAGATGTCTCTCCCTCCCTTTCTTTATCTCAAAGTGGATGTTAGTAAATCGACTTGTTGCTAGTAATATAGGTACCTATTCATGAGGAATGCAGGTAAATATCTCCTCACCTAATAGGTGGCTATTTACATACCTAACAGGTAGGTAGGTAAGTAGGTACTAAATGATACAAACTCACCAATCAACGCAATACTAACTTTAATGGCTTTCCAATTGAGTAGTCTCATTATCCACTCAATTCCATTGAGTAGATTACCTATCCACTCAACTTCTGAAGGCTCATAGGTGAGAGTATGTTAAACATTCACCTGCAGACGGAAATAGATCGAGATCAACCTTGAAAACACGAACATGTTAGGTACCTATTTAGTTATCTCTAATATTTATATTGTTTAGGTATACCTGTGTATATTATCTAGGTAGGTATAATATGTAATAGCATTTTTGCATACAATCCATTTCTAATACACCTAATGTAGGTATCTAAGCACTGATGCGAATACTTCATGTAGGTATACCTATGGAAAAAATAGGTTAAGAATGGCTGAAATAGACGAAACTCCGAGTCGGGATATAAAAACCTACTCGTAAGTATCCATTTCTATATATAACTTAAGTAAAAAGTAGATACCTATCTCATAAATGTTTTTTTTTCTTCTTCTTTTTTTTAGGTAAAAGTTAAATATGTAGGTATGTATATGTACTAACTTATATCGACTTGGCTTCTAAAAGTTGTGTGGATTATTTAGTGATAAGATAGCTAATAATTTAACACTGAACAAAATGATAACTTATACTTATATGTACCTAGGTAGGTATCAGCTTGTTCTGCCACTTAATTAAAATGTGAAAAAAAGTCAATGTGTGATCTAAGCCATTTTTTGTCTGTCTTATGTAAAATATTAGATTATTAATTTGAAGTTTGTACTTGTATGTAGGTAGGTATCAGCTTGTTCTGCCACTTAATTAAAATGTGAAAAAAGTCAATGTGTGATCTAATTAAGCTTATTAAGCCATTTTTTGTCTGTCTTATGTAAAATATTAGATCATTAATTTGACGTTGTTCTTTTACCTATACTAACATTAATTTGAAGTTTGAAGAATAAATTATTATTTATTAACAAGGTAGGTATTTCATTATTTGTGATTTACGTGAAAGTTAATTATTTAAATATTTTAAATATATAGGGAAGTACGTATATTTAGGAATTTAGGTACTAGTTGGTCTGTGAGTTGAGGCTGATTTCTTACTTAATCGATAGGTAGGTACCTATCGTCTTTTTCTCCAATAATTCTCCAAAAAATCCATTATTTTAGGACAAGGTACAGGTAATTAATCTTTTAAACCTATTTCTAATGACATTTAGATGCAGGGACCATGGGACCACTTATATGTAAGGTCAAATTACCTACGTAACCTGATGTCTCCTTGAGTAGTTCGATCCCTATCGTCTTTTTCTCCAATAATTCTCCAAAAAATCCATTATTTTAGGACAAGGTACAGGTAATTAATCTTTTAAACCTATTTCTAAAGACATTTAGATGCAGGGACCACGGGACCACTTACATGTAAGGTCAAATTACCTACGTAACCTGATGTCTTCTTGATAGTAGTTCGATTAGTTATTGAAGAATACTTATCAAAAATAATAAAGGTACCTAATAGGTAGGTAGGTAATCAGAAATATTTCGCCACCAAGTGAAAGTTCCTATATGATCGGTCTAAAAGCTCCGGGCGATTTCATGAATGTTTGAGAAATAGAGAGAGAGGTATAAATTTCATCTCCAATTTGGGAGTTCGACGTTTAAGGAAGGTATTTTTTAACAGCTGAGTAAATTAGCAAAAAAGAAATAACCAAACAGGTAACCTACCCACGTCACACTGTTGTGCGATTAAAAAAGGCTTTGAATAAATAAATACTCGTAACACTAATAAAAATATAAAAAAGCTTTTTTTTATCTCCCCCCCTTCCTTTTTTTTACTTAATTAACTTGAGATCCATCACGTCACGTGAGCTCACGTGACGTGATGGTAGTATTTTTCTACCTTAACACTGGTCCTATCACGTCGCGCGGCGAGTGTGGTGCATATCTGGACGGGTGACTGACACGAGCACCTCACCACACACATAGGATATTGTGGTGAATGTTGTAATGGGCAATCTAGAGTTCCGCTAATATCCAATAATAACAAAATAATATCAAAACTTAGAAGTAATGGGTGCATATCCAATACATCTAGGTATCCCTATTTCCTATCTAATAGATCAGTAGAGTTGGACCATGGACTGGTAGTCAGGAGGGCTGAGATTCGACTCCCAATCCCACACTATTAATAATAGCGACAGGAAAATTTAGTAGCGCTATTTTCAAGTGGACACTGTGACAAACTATGACACCGGTAAGTTGTGTCCGAAGAGAGCGAGAGAACCGTCTCTTAAGTTTTGCACCAAAGCTGTGCTATTAGAAACACCATGCAAAAAGAAGAAGAAGAAGAAAGTAAAGAAGAAGAACACAAGAAAGAATATGAAAAAAGGAAGAAGAAGAGCACAAGAAAGAATATGAAAAAAGGAAGAAGAAGAACACAAGAAAGAATATAAAAAAAAGGAAGAAGAAGAACACAAGAAAGAATATGAAAAAAGGAAGAAGAAGAACACAAGAAAGAGGAAAAACAAGTTGAAGAAGAACACAAGAGACTGACACGAGCACCTCACCACACACATAGGATATTGTGGTGAATGTTGTAATGGGCAATCTAGAGTTCCGCTAATATCCAATAATACCAAAATAATATCAAAACTTAGAAGTAATGGGTGCATAATGTGCATATCCAATACATCTAGGTATCCCTATTTCCTATATCTAATGGATCAGTAGAGTTGGACCATGGACTGGTAGTCAGGAGGGCTGGGATTCGACTCCCAATCCCACACTATTAATAGTGACAGGAAAATTTAGTAGCGCTATTTTCAAGTGAACACTGTGACAAACTATGACACCGGTAAGTTGTGTCCGAAGAGAGAGAGAGAGAGAGAGAGAGAGAGAACAGTCTCTTAAGTTTTGCACCAAAGCAGTGCTATTAGAAACACCATGCAAAAAGAAGAAGAAGAAGAAGAAGAAGAAGAAGAAGAAGAACACAAGAAAGAATATAAAAAAAAGGAAGAAGAACACAAGAAAGAATATGAAAAAAGGAAGAAGAAGAAGAAGAAGAACACAAGAAAGAATATGAAAAAAGGAAGAAGAACACAAGAAAGAATATGAAAAAAGGAAGAAGAACACAAGAAAGAGGAAGAACAAGTTGAAGAAGAAGAACACAAGGAAGAGGAAGAGGAAGAAGCTTTAGAGACAGATAGAAAGGGAACTTTGTTAGAAATATCTCTCTCTGCCAGCACAACATTGGATTGGGTGATTATGCATATAATTCTAGCTGCGCGGCTCAAATCTAGGTCGCAGCAGTTCTGGGTTCGAGTCTCGAAGAGTGAATCTAGGTGCCTGAAGAGATTGGATAGAAGCTGGCCCAGAGAGAGAGAGAGAGAAAGAGAGAGAGAGACGTGGCTGGATGGTGAAACCAAAAGTTCGCCAAAAAAATATAAGAAAGTAAAAACTTCGATTGGGTTGTGGTGTGCTTGAAACGCCAAAGCAAAAAGGGTGGTTTTCATCATTTTTTTTTTCATACCTACTTTTATTTTGAGATCTTTAAACTACCTTTTGACTTGGAAAAGGATGACGGTTTGCGTAAATTATCCAGTATTGAACTTTTCCAAGTCAACTTTGAAATATTTACCCAATGGTAATAAAATTACTTTTTATTCAACAAAATTAAAAAATGAATAATTAGGTACCTATCTAATATAAACTTCTGTGGCGTATGGTACAGGTGGGCCAATAAATGGTACGTTTTTTAGGTGGGCGAATAAATGGTACACTTACCCTATAAACTTCAATAATAATAGAATATTCTGCAATTAGTTTCGGTAACCAGCAAAATCGATGAAAGACAAGACAAAGACAACTTCCACTCTCAAAGTGAGAGAGTCTGACAAATTTGGCGTTATTAATGTTTTTTTTTTTTTTTTTTTGTGCGTCAAATCTTTAAACTACCTTTTGACTTGGAATAGGAAGACGGTTTGCGTAAATTATCCAGTATTGAATTTTTCCAAGTCAACTTTGAAATATTTACCTAATGGTAATAAAATTACTTTTTATTCAACAAAATTAAAAAATGAATAATTAGGTATCTAATATAAACTTCAATAATAATAGGTAGAATATTCTGCAATTAGTTTCAATAACCAGCAAAATCGATGAAAGACAAGACAAAGCTAGACAACTTCCACTTCCACTCTCAAAGTGAAAGAGTCTGACAAGTTTGGCGTTACGCCGAACGGCCCAACAATTCCGTCGATGTCAGAAGTCAAGAGAGAGCAAATGTGTTAGCATGTGTGTAGGAATAGCAACTTTAGAGCACCCGAGGGTTTTTTGAGTACATATACCTCCAGGGCCGTTCACAGCATAACGGGCCCCGTCGCCCCGTTCATAACGGGCCCCGGGGACCCCAATAAAGGTCCCCTCCTCACAACAATTTGAAGCAAAAGTACTTAGATAGTTTTAGCTAAATTAAGTTCCCATCTAAGATTTTGAAATACCCCAGGGCTGACCCTGGCTCCGCCCGAAATTTGGCAAGGAGCTCAAAATTTGGTAATTACTTCAAAAAGTGGGATTTTAAAAGATAAAACACTACCCTCAAATTCCAGCTTATTTTCAATTTTGGGCGGTCAGCTCCCATGGCGTTATAGTGGTCACTGCGCTCGCTTTGCACGCGGGAGACCCGGGTTCGAATCCCGGCGGGGTCAAGAAATTTGTATCATGCAAATGATTGATTCCTTGGCTGGCTGTCGCTGGGCCCACTCGTGGTTTTCATTTTTTTTTTTTTTTTTTCATGCTTTTATTTTGAGATCTCTTCATGTTTGTTTGTTTTTTGTGTGCGTCAAATCTGTAAACTACCTTTTGACTTGGAATAGGAAGACGGTTTGCGTAAATTATCCAGTATTGAACTTTTCCAAGTCAACTTTGAAATACATATTTACCTAATGGTAATAAAATTACTTTTTATTCAACAAAATTAAAAAAAAATGAATAATTAGGTATCTAATATAAACTTCAATAATAATAGAATATTCTGCAATTAGTTTCAATAACCAGCAAAATCGATTAAAGACAAGACAACTTCCACTCTCAAAGTGAAAGAGTCTGACAAGTTTGGCGTTACGCCGAATGGCCCAACAATTCCGTCGATGTCAGAAGTCAAGAGAGAGCAAATGTGTTAGCATGTGTGTAGGAATAGCAACTTTAGAGCACCCGAGGGTTTTTTGAGTACCTATCTCCAGGGTCGTTCACAGCATAACCGGACCCCGGGGACCCCAATAAAGGTCCCCTCCTCACAACAATTTGAAACAAAAGTACTTAGATAGTTTTAGCTAAATTAAGTTCCCATCTAAGATTTTGAAATACCCCAGGGCCGACCCTAGCTCCGCCCGAAATTTGGCAAGGAGCTCAAAATTTGGTACTTCAAAAAGAGGGATTTTAAAAGATAAAACACTTCCCCCAAATTGCAGCTTATTTTCGTTTCTGGGAATTGCTTTTCCCGGCCCCGTGGCAAACGGGACCAAACCACCCCCCCCCCCTGGGAGCGACCCTGTCTATCTCCTAAATTTGACTTCATACATCTGAGGACTGTGAGAAACAC
>NW_007377630.1:71307-78971 GCF_000475195.1 Diaphorina citri | reverse complement strand
TCCTAAATTTGACTTCATACATCTGAGGACTGTGAGAAACACCAATATGTTTTGTGTGCCGCGATAAGAGATAAAAAATCAATTTTAATAAATCACTCTTATAGATTTTCGATTTCTCTACCTATATTGGTCTGTTTGGACCGCTGATAGGTACATGGTTGTTGAGTAGGTATCTACTATCTAGCTTGTGATTGATGAGCTATAATTAGGTAGGTACCTGTATGCTTGTATAGTCGTACCTACGAATAGCAAATATGTTGCCCACAGCACTACAATAACCCCTTCCAGGCTTTGAAAAAGGGCACTTCAATGCCCACCGAGTGGTGCTCAGTGATCCTCAGACCCAGGTCTGTCCGAAGTGTCAGACGGTCTGAGCGCGAGTGGCGGGTATAAGAACGAAGGTTTTACCGTCCCGAAATAATAGGAAGCCAGCCGTTCCGAGAACGAACCATATCTGTTTAAAAATTCACTCCAGGCGAGAATCAAATCGCGACCTAGCCTTTACAAAGCAGAAGCACTACCCTCCAAGATAAGGCTGGAATCTCTCTAAAAATAAGTAGGTACCTATATTATAATCTTAAAATATATAATCTTTTGTTTTTAAAAATATATAATCTCTTCTTCTTCTTCTTCTTCTTCTTCTTCTTCTTCTTCTTCTTCTTCTTCTTCTTCTTCTTCTTCTTCGTCTTCTTCTGGAACCGACATTGAATCTCTATTTCTCTATTTATTTTGAAATACCCAGAAGAATTGTACGTAGTCAGTGCTAAAAGTCAATAAGACCACTATTGTGTTTTCTTCTATCTTCCATAGATAACCTTTGCAAACCCTTGAATACCCTTGAACTTCATAACTTGTAAAACTCTGCTGTCAAGATATCGTGGGATAGTAATAATAACTATGTAACTACGTTACCTACGTATTGGAGGATAGGTACTAGTTTCATGAGAACGTTTAGATGGGTCTCTCCCTCTTTATACTGGACTTAACCAACTTGGCATTGTTTGTAGGTAGGTAGGTGCCTACATATTTGTTTAGGGGAACATCATAACCTTTTACTTCCTCGGGTCATTTCAGATATTATTTATCAACAAGTATTAATTTGATTAAATAAACAAATTTCGAATCACAAACTTTCAAATACTGCATGCATACCAAACTTCTGTTTTGGGGTCCGCTTTCAACACGGGAGAGAGAGAGAGAGAGAAAAAAAAATCTGTTGTGAACATCACACGACAAACCATGGCCTAAAAATCACAATTTTTCCAATTTTGATGAAAATTTGGATATAGTCAAATAAGTACTTTTTTATTAGGTACATAGAAAGTTATTGGGACCTATTCCAAATCTTTATCCGTACACAGAAAGTAAGTACCTAATTGGGATACTATTACTTATCTCGAAGAACAAGGCATACTCTTACTGTAGGTCAAGTTTGATCAAAATAAATATTTTTTGATTTCATTTTTCCAATTTTGATGAAAATTTGGATATAGTCAAATACGTACTTTTTTATTAGGTACATAGAAAGTTATTGGGACCTATTCCAAATCTTTATCCGTACACAGAAAGTAAGTAATTGGGATACTATTACTTATCTCGAAGAACAAGGCATACTCTTACTGTAGGTCAAGTTTGATCAAAATAAATAGTTTTTAATTTCATAGCACGCCTACTGATTTCATGTACTGAAGACTCGATGACCACAAAATTCCCATATTAACTCACAACACCTCAACATTGGCTCATAAAACACACACGATTACACGAAAACATATGTTACTCACATAGAACGAAGAATGTAATACTCATGTAACACGTTCTAATGGCCATTTTAATATCTATGTTAATTCTTTACGTTTGGATTTTAAGGTTTTGGATTGCGGTGAGTTAACAGCTATTGAAGGTGCCTATTGAATGATTCTGTAGCACGAAACATGTAATTACATAATCATATTTAAAGAATGTAGGCAAGACGGGTATAAATTTTATCATTCAGAGATTTTAATTTTATGTTTACTTAACTTTTTTACGCCTCTAAAACTTGAACTTTTAAACCTATTTCTAATGACATTTAGATGCAGGGACCATGGGACCACTTATATGTAAGGTCAAATTACCTACGTAACCTGATGTCTTCTTGATAGTAGTTCGATTAGTTATTGAAGAATATCAAAAATAATAAAGGTACCTAGGTAACTACTTTCGAGTTTAGAGTAGGTAGGTAATATAGTAGTTCGATTAGTTATTGAAGAATATCAAAAATAATAAAGGTACCTAGGTAACTACTTTCGAGTTTAGAGTAGGTAGGTAATATTAGGTACCTTCTTAATGTCCTAATCTTGGTCAAAACAAGTAATACATGTAGTAAGTACTTAAAACTACCTATTAGGTGCATAGTATACCTACATACGTATACATATCTAGCTAATAATCACTATGCTCTGTCTGGCTAGTGGCTAGGATTCATACACATATACTGGGAGATTTTAAACCAACCTTAGTGGTGCAGTGGTTGACGCGTTGGACTTTAGATGTGGCGGTTCGAGTCCAAGTCAGGTCATGGAAATTATTTAGGTGTAATGATATTGGTGAGCAATATTTGTGACAAACCAATGTTTAACACAGTTAAAAATTCTTTTTCAGGTCAATTAAGTACTTAAAACTACCTATTAGGTGCATAGTATACCTACATACGTATACATATCTAGCTAATAATCACTATGCTCTGTCTGGCTAGGATTCATATACATACTGGGAGATTTTAAACCAATCTTAGTGGTGCAGTGGTTGACGCGTTGGACTTTAGATCTGGCGGTTCGAGTTCAAGTCAGGTCATGGAAATTATTTAGGTGTAATAATATTGGTGAGCAATATTTGTGACAAACCAATGTTTAACACAGTTGAAAATTCTTTTTCAGGTTAAATAGGGAGGGCAAAGAAAAGGCCGTCAGCAAATTACCTGTAATTTGACATAATCCAAGCAGGAA
Source organism: Diaphorina citri (assembly GCF_000475195.1). Taxonomy (NCBI): domain Eukaryota; kingdom Metazoa; phylum Arthropoda; class Insecta; order Hemiptera; family Psyllidae; genus Diaphorina; species Diaphorina citri. The sequence goes on along the minus strand of NW_007377630.1, from coordinate 75,984 downwards.
CACTGCACTTAGCAAGAAAGCCGTTTCCTTCCAGCGAAGGAGAAAATTCGACTGTCTCCAAAACAGCCGGGGTTGTAACATTGTCACCACAAAAACCAATCGATTAGTACACCATAAATGACACTTCAAATCTCCTCCCCCAAATAAGAGGGACTTCAAAAAGTTGCAAACAAAAATTAAAGAAAGTGACTTATGAAAACTTGAAAAATTCACATCTATCCTAGGACATTTTTGCTTTTGACACAAAAAAGAAAACTGTAAAATAGATAAATAAAAGATCAATTAATCAAAATAATTTAAAAAAATAACGTGGTAGGTAATGTGGGTAGGTACACGTAAAATTCACGTTATGGACTTCAAAAAGTTGCAAACAAAAATTAAAGAAAGTGACTTATGAAAACTTGAAAAATTCACATCTATCCTAGGACATTTTTGCTTTTAACACAAAAAAGAAAACTGTAAAATAGATAAATAAAAGATCAATTAATCAAAATAGTTAGAAAATAACGTGGTAGGTAATGTAGGTACACGTAAAATTCACGTTACGAAAATTGTAAAAATTGCATGCAATAGCTTAATTTCACTTTCCAAAGAAAATTTTGAAAATTTAAATCTACCTTGTTAAAAAAAAGGTAATTTTTAAAAATAAAAAATATACCTAATTAATTGAAAAATTTACGATTTTTTAAACACAAAAAAGTAACTTTTTTTTAATCACTCCGATTACGAGATTTATCAATCCAAAGAATGGTAAGCCATCCTCATTGCTTGTATGAGAAAAGAACCATATTAAACCAGAGTACGAAGTTCTTAGATCAGTAGAGAGGTCTTGCGATTGTACCACAAGCCTTCCACTTCTTCGAGAGGAGACCAGTGCAGGATTGGAGGTCACTTGAAATCGAGTCGTCTTGTACCTACTGATAACTAATACTTCGGTAGAATTGCATTAAAGTTGGAAGGCCGTCACTGATTTCTAGTGATCAAGAATCGAATGAAAAGATTATAAAAGATACCTATCCAAGTTTTATTTACATACGAGCTCATAGTAGTAGAGAGGTCTTGCGATTGTACCACAAGCCTTCCACTTCTTCGAGAGGAGACCAGTGCAGAATCTGAGGTGAGTTCAAATCCAGTCGTTTTGTACCTAATACTGATAACTAACACTTCGGTCGAAAAGGATTGAAGTTGGAAGGCCGTCACTGATTTCTAGTGATCAAGAACCGCATGAAAGGAATATAAAAGATATCCAACTTTTATTTACATACGAGTACGAAGACAAATTTTATTTAACTTTATCTGTCATAATTTTATTCGTATCTGAGGTAGGTAAATTTTTGTAAAACCTTTTTAGGTACCTACCTAGATTTGGAAGAAGAAAAAATCAGCCCTTACAATTTTTCTAGAAAAATTGTCTTTGATCCAAGGTGGCGTGGTTTTTGTTTCCACGTAGTTTCATGGAATGAACTTAAATGTCACGCCTTTCTCTACCACCTAACCCTCTTTACTGCTTAATAGTAGACAGGTAAGTCCCTATGGATGACAGGAAATCACTTAAGTCAAACGAATTTCCTGTGTGATACCTATGTAAACAATTATTCCTGTATGTAAACAACTATTTCTGTTTCCTAAGCAGAGTTCAACTTGACTCTTAAGATCTGACAGTCAAAGGTACCTACCGCGAAATGATACACTCACACGCAAGAAATTTGGAACAGATCTCTCTGGAACTCTTTCGATATCAACAATATTGCAATTGGCCATTGAATATGGAGTCAAAATTGTGATTTTCTTTCGGATACGCATCCGATTCCAATGACTCGAAATACAAGATTTCCTTCCCTATGGTTTAGTACAGGCACCATCACTCCAAACGAGGGGAAACCAGCTTCAGACGAGGGGAAATTCCAAAAGGAAAACACCTACAACTCAACTACACGACAGTATTTTAAAGACATCAGCTTTTAGTTTTGGTGCCAAAAACGTTCAGAAATATGGATAAAATCCGCCCCGGGCGGGAATCGAACCCGCGGCCTAGCGCTTACAAGGCAGACGCACTACCCACTAAGCTAACTAGGCTGGCTAGCTTTTAGTTTTGGTGCCAAAAACGTTCAGAAATATTTTCAAACCACTTCAGAAAAGGCTGCCAGAGTTGAAGAAATCGAAATGCAACACAGTTTTTTTTTTTTTGCAAAAATTTCCCTTTCCGAGAAGTCGAAATTTTTTGCTCTCAAGTGTTTCTTACGCGCTTAGCACAAAGAAATTCCTGCATTTACATTCTGCATTGCATTTAGGTAGGTATAGAGATACGAGAAATATTTCGCCACCAAGTGAAAGTTCCTATATGATCGGTCTAAAAGCTCCGGGCGATTTCATGAATGTTTGAGAAATAGAGAGAGGTATAAATTTCATCTCCAATTTGGGAGTTCGATGTTTAAGGAAGGTATTTTTTAACAGCTGAGTAAATCAGCAAAAAAGAAATAACCAAACAGGTAGGTAACCTACCCACGTCACACTGTTGTGCGATTAAAAAAGGCTTTTAATAAAGAAATACTCGTAACACTAATAAATATAAAAAAGCTTTTTTTATCTCCCCCCTCCCTTCCTTTTTTTTACTTAATTAACTTGAGATCTATCATATAGAGAGAGGTATAAATTTCATCTCCAATTTGGGAGTTCGATGTTTAAGGAAGGTATTTTTTAACAGCTGAGTAAATCAGCAAAAAAAGAAATAACCAAACAGGTAACCTACCCACGTCACACTGTTGTGCGATTAAAAAAGGCTTTTAATAAATAAGTACTCGCAACACTAATAAATATAAAAAAGCTTTTTTTTATCTCCCCCCCCTTCCTTTTTTTTACTTTATTAACTTGAGATCTATCACGTCACGTGAGCTCACGTGACGTGATAGTAGTATTTTTCTGCCTTAACACTGGTCCTATCACGTCGCGCGGCGAGTGTGGTGCATATCTGGACGGGTGACTGACACGAGCATCTAACCACACATAGGATGTTGTGGTGAATGTTGTAATGACCAATCTAGAGTTCCGCTAATATCCAATAATAACAAAAAATAATATCAAAACTTAGAGGTAATAGATAGGTGCATATCCGATACATCCAGGTATCCCTATTTCCTATCTAATAGATCAGTAGAATTGGACCATGGACTGGTAGTCAGGAGGGCTAAGATTCGACTCTCAATTCCACACTATTAATAGCGACAGGAAAATTTTGTAGCGCTATTTTCAAGTGGACACTGTGACAAACTATGACACCGGTAAGTTGTGTCCGAAGAGAGAGAGAGAGAGAGAGAACCGTCTCTTAAGTTTTGCACCAAAGCTGTGCTATTAGAAACACCATACAAAAAGAAGAAGAAGAAAGTAAAGAAGAAGAAGACAAGAAAGAATATGAAAAAAGGAAGAAGAAGAGCACAAGAAAGAATATGAAAAAAGGAAGAAGAAGAGCACAAGAAAGAATATGAAAAAAGGAAGAAGAAGAACACAAGAAAGAATATGAAAAAAGGAAGAAGAAGAACACAAGAAAGAATATGAAAAAAGGAAGAAGAAGAAGAACACAAGAAAGATGTGAAAAAAGGAAGAAGAAGAAGAAGAAGAACACAAGAAAGAATATGAAAAAAGGAAGAAGAAGAACACAAGAAAGAATATGAAAAAAGGAAGAAGAACACAAGAAAGAATATGAAAAAAGGAAGAAAAAGAAGAAGAAGAAGAACACAAGAAAGAATATGGAAAAAGGAAGAAGAACACAAGAAAGAGGAAGAACAAGTTGAAGAAGAAGAACACAAGGAAGAGGAAGAAGGTTTAGAGACAGATAGAAAGGGAACTTTGTTAGAAATATCTCTCTCTGCCAGCACAACATTGGATTGGGTGATTATGCATATAATTCTAGCTGCGCGGCTCAAATCTAGGTCGCAGCAGTTCTGGGTTCGAGTCTCGAAGAGTGAATCTAGGTGTCTGAAGAGATTGGATAGAAGCTGGCCCAGAGAGAGAGAGAGAGAGTATCCACTCAATTCCATTGAGTAGATTACCTATCCACTCAATTCCATTGAGTAGATTACCTATCCACTCAACTTCTGAAGGCTCATAGGTGAGAGTATGTTAAGCATTCACCTGCAGACGGAAATAGATCGAGATCAACCTTGAAAACACGAACATGTTAGGTACCTATTTAGTTATCTCTAATATTTATATTGTTTAGGTATCTATGTATATTATCTAGGTAGGTATAATATGTAATAGCATTTTTGCATACAATCCATTTCTAATACACCTAATATTAGGTATCTAAGCACTAATGCGAATACTTCATGTAGGTATACCTATGGAAAAAAGAAGAGATGAATTGGGTAGATAGTAGATACGTATCTCATAAATGTTTTTTTTTTTTTTTAGGGAAAAGTTAAATATGTAGGCACGAACATGTTAGGTACCTATTTAGTTATCTCTAATATTTATATTGTTTAGGTATACCTGTGTATATTATCTAGGTAGGTATAATATATGTAATAGCATTTTTGCATACAATCCATTTCTAATACACCTAATGTAGGTATCTAAGCACTAATGCGAATACTTCATGTAGGTATGGAAAAAAAGAAAAGATAAATTGTAAAAGATGTACCTATGGAAAAAAAGAAAAGATGAATTGGGTAGATAGTA